>NW_027174800.1:0-62000 GCF_000390325.3 Nicotiana tomentosiformis | reverse complement strand
TTTTGGTTATACATAATAGAATAACCGAAAAATTGGTATGGTACAAATTTTATAAAATAACTGGCAGAACCGAACTATTGACACCCCTAGTTATAGTTCCGGAACCAAAATGTGGTTATTTTGGACTCAAGCAACACAAAAAGGTTAAAAAAAAATTGGGCACCATTTTATATATAGCACGGTTATTCACTGCGCTATACCTTAACGGCAGTTTTGTCCGTTAAGGTATAGCGCAGTGAATAACCGCGCTATATTTGAACTTAAAATGGAAGGAAGGTATAGCGCGCATATATAAGGCGCTATAGTATAGCGCCCGCATATATAAGGAGCTATAAGTGTGCCATCTCCTTCCCCCACCAGACGCGAACCAGCACACCCCCAAACCAAAAAATCGGTCCCCCTTTATTTTTTAAGAAAAAAAACTCAGTGGAGCCCACCCGTCCCACAAAAAGTGTAACTTCTCGGTATTGTAGCAATCTTACATCGGACCTAAGGCGTTATCGCGTAGTGGATTGCTTGTTTCGTCCCCCAAATCATCAAATCCTTACCTTCCAAAAAATTATAAATCGAGGTATTCCGACTTACTTTTTGTTAAATTCATGTATAAAAAATGCATATTAGTTATTTTTTACTGTGATTTATGTTTTTTCGTGATTGTTTTGTGATTTAATTAATTTATTATTTTAAATCCGGATTAGATTATTGTTATGGTAAAAAAATAGTAAAATAGATAAATTGTTATTTCATGAACAATTAATGTTATTAGTTGTTATAAAAAATATTTATTAGTTATTTTTTACTGCGGTATATGTATTTTTGTGATTGTTTTGTGATTAAATTAATTTGTTATTTTTTATCCGGATTAGATTATTTATGTGCTAAAAGATTAGTAAAATTGATAAATTATTATTTTATGAATAATTAATGTTATTTAGATTTTATTGTTGTACATATATTAATATGTGACTTTATTGTTATTTAGTACCCTTTAGTGTTATGTTGTGCTCGTAATTGTAATCAGGTGCCCTTTAGCGTAGTAAAATGTAGTGCCCTTTAGCGTAGTATCTTTGTAGTTATTGAAATTAACCGTTTAATTATTTGTTAACCTCAAAAATATTTTTTAAAAAAATGATAGTTCAAACACAAACTCTCTCGAATGTTAGTCAACAAATGTAAGAAAATAACATAAAAAATAATAATATTTGTCAAACTAAGTGTTTTTATATGAATACTTATTAATTATATCATGTATAGTTATAAAATAAGAAACAAACATATAAAATAAGAAACAAAACATAGAAAGTAATAAACTAAAATATAAAATAATAAACTAACATAAAAAATAATAAACTAAGATATAAAATAATAAACAAACATATAAAATAATAAACTAACATATAAAATAAGAAATAAACATTTAAAATAATAAACTAACATACAAAATAATAAACTAAGATATAAAATAATAAACAAACATATAAAATAATAAACTAACATATAAAATAAGAAACAAACATATAAAATAAAATACTACACTCAATGCGTTAATGACATAAAATTTAAATTTTAACGCTTCAACACAAAAAAATGACAGCTTAACATAAAATTTAAATTCGTTACCAATTAAAGATAATACATGACAAGTACAACATAAAAATAAAATACTACACTCAACGCATCAATGTGTTTGTTTAGTCACTATCGCCCATTATTCTATGCTTCAACCACTTAAATTTCTCCTCCAACCTTTTTTTTCTTCTTCTGCCTCTTTTAGTTTCTCCTGTAATGCCGCAAGTTGTTCTTGTAGTTTTACGATCTAGAGTTCGTATTCACCGGTCAGATTCCAAATGTTTAGCAAACATGATTTATAGTATTCCTGATTAATGGGTTCATCATACCATTCATCAAAACCACATTTCTTTTCGTCCTACCAATGAGAGAATAACACAAGACTATTAATTAACATGTTATATAAAAAGTATTAAAAAATATTTCTTCCAAGAATAATAACTTACAACTTGTTTACACATCCAACGTTTGCGCCCCAGATTGTAATTTGACCAACATGCCTTTAAAATCGCATTTTTGCCACAGTAACACCTTGGTACGTAATTGCGTCCTAACACGTCATAATGCTCGAAAATGGAAAATTAATGAAAAGTTTTCTATTCGTTTCGTTACGACGCAAATAATAACTAAAATGCGCGAGATTTTTATAGGCAGCTAAGAGTGATAGGTTATATAATGCATATTGGTGCGGCGCTATGTTTCGCATGATAATGATTCTTTAGGGTACAAGTGCGTCCAGCTCAGGTCATCAGCTTTTTCAGTCCGACAACTTTTTCAGGTTGACATGACAATATAGCGCATATTGGTGAGGCGTTATGTTTCGCGTGATAATAATTCTTTCGGGTACAAGTTGGTCCAGCATTTTAGGTCATCAGCTTTTTCAGGCCGACAGCTTTTTCAAGTCGACATGACAATACACATAGCGCATATTGGCGAGGCGCTATGTTTCGCGTGATAATGATTCATTCGGGTACAAGTGAGTCCAGCATTTCATGTCAATAGTTTTTCAGGCCGGCGGCTTTTTCATGTCGATATGACAATACACATAGCGCATATTAGTGAGGCACTATGTTTCGCGTTCTTACATGTCGACATGCAGCTTAGTTCTTCTTAAGTTGAACCAAGAGATCAATATTCAAATACCATTTAAAGAACCAGAATAACATCCAGTTCAAAAATATCACTAACATTTAATAAGTGGTTTAGAAAGAGTCAAAAAGGTGAAGGTAGCTAAAAAGATCCAAATGGAACACGTCATAACACAATCGATCCCTACCTTGAAAAAAATATGCTAGGTTGCTATACTGATTTGGTTAATGACAAGTAGTATGGTATTCTGCATCCCTTGAAAAATAAGCCTATCAATATACACATTGATCTCAAAGTTGCAGGGCACATTATTGAGGGCGAAGCGCATTCTACAAAGCCTGAAGGTATGCCAATTTGGGGCGAAAAACTACAATGAGTTCCCCTTTACTCAAAACGATATGATTATGAAGTACTATGTCACTGCATGGTCTTGTTGTACCACAAGCATTGTCTGCAACCTTCAAAACAAACACACACAAAGATGAACAAGAAGTGATTCGGCATTTGATGAAGGAGATTCTAGAGACGGAAAAGGCACTTGTTGTTCATCATGAAATAGATGATCTTAACTACCTGGAAGGAACGAAGGATCAGTACTGAATTTATTAGAAAATAAAAAATTGCATTGAGACAATGATTATCCTGCTTTCCCAACAGTTGTCGAGTTGGGGGGGGGGGGGGAGGGGTGGAGAGACTACATAAGTTTCTACCACAGACGTTGGATGTAGGAGTCCCATATTATTGTACAAATCAAACAAGTGGTCTTATTGATGATAGCGATGAAATACGAGAAATATATGTCAACTGGGGTCTAGATTACGATGCCCTTGGTCCCGAAGGGTGCGTACAAGATATTGGCAAAGAAGATGAAGTCGATGACAATGAAATAGTGCCAGACAACGACGATAATGGCAAATGACAATTGTTTTTTATTCCTTAGGGTGTATATTAAATTCTTGTATTGAATCTTTAATTATAAATATCAATTAGATTTATCCCCATTGGAAATATGATTTTATTTCATAAATTTTACAACCTGAACATTTACATAAATTTAGTATAACAAAATTACTCCAAGAAAATACTATGTTTATCCTTGATAATTGGGCACATTGGATAAACTGCCACATGGAGCTGAATTACCACCGCTTTCCAAATCAGCTGAAGGATATTTACGGCGGTCGTGTCCTGTCTGGAACATATGCCACATTTATGCGCATAAACAGTATCACCAACATCCATTTGGTTCCATATACGCGTTCTTTTTTGCACTTGCCGTTGACGCACATAATCCTTGCTACACACCATTTTAAATGGTTCCGGCGGCCAATAATGCTCAGTACCCACTGGCTGCAACTGTCCACTATAGGTGTTTAAGTATGCAACAACACTATATTCTTTCTCAACGTACCTCATTGCCGTGAAACCTGTATGTTGAAAACACTTCATAGCATGTGAGCATGGCAAGTGATAGATTGACCATTTTCCACAGGAGCATAATCTTTTGGCTTCATTGACGGTGTGTGTATTATTCCCACAGTTGTGATACAGTCCAGTGCGAACTTCAAAAATATTTCGCTCGCTGCAACACTGCAAAAATGAATGCCACTGTGCTCACTCCCTATATTTCTCAAATCGTTTCATTGGTTGTGGCATAAATTCAATACCTTTTTCCATCAATGATGATTCACCTCTTGATCTTTCAACAAACCTCTCCGCCATCTGCTTGAATGACATTCGCACTATGGCAGTGACTGACAATCCACGTGCAGACTTCAATAATCCATTGAAAAACTCTGACACATTTTGTAGTCAGAATTCCCCATCTTCTACCACCATCCGCATGAAAAGTCCACTTATCAAGCTCATGTCGCATTAACCAACAATAGGCTTCTGGGTCTTCCTGCCTAATCAATTCCATTCGCCTCCTGAATTTACACTTTTCGTGATCTATTGCAGCCATCCACATTAAATCATGCAAGTTGATGGATATAAATTATTCATGTAATTTCATATGTAGAAAATAAGTTTTTAAAATAAAATATGAATAATGATATCCTATCCTCGCATATTTTCTAACAAATCTTGTAGGAAGAAGAAATTATAAAAAAGAAGAAGAAAGGCTAAAAGATAAGAGAATGAAGCAAAGCCACAGTTGCACACATCATCTTCATATTCGCAAATGTGGAATATACATATGGGCTTATGGAAAAAGATAATTAGAGATGAAAAGGAGCATAGTTTCATATGTGGAATCTATATACGCAAGGTCACATTCGCATACATGGAACCTACATTTGCATCTGACCCATGAAGTCAAGAATGGAAGCAAAAGAGCTATAGATGCATATGTGGAATCTATATATGCAAAAGTCACATTGGCATACATGGAACCTACATTTGCAAATCTAACTCATGAAGTCAAGAAGGGAAGCAAAAGAATCATAGATGCATGTGTGGAATCTATATTTGCAAATGTCACATTCGCATACATGGAACCTACATTTGCAAGACTAACTCATGAAGTCAAGAGTGAAGCCCATAGTTGCATATATGGAATTTACGTACACAAAGGTCACTTCGCATACATGGATTTCATATTCGCAAAAGTGGAACATGACAAAACTACTCATCTTTTCCTATAAATAGCAAGCTCTCTTTGTATAAGGATGTCCAATATTTGTAAGACAAGAACTAGTCTTGGTCTTCTTTTCTTATAGTAAAAATATTTCCTTAGTCTTTTAAATATATCTAGTTTTCTAAATATCTGTTTTTTGCTTTTCTTACTCCATAATGGAATAATCTCTTTTTGTTGGGATAGTTGATGAAGCTTGATATATTTTATAATACTATCATAGTTTTATATATTCTTGGCTTGAAACTTTTTATTTACATTTCATACTGTGCTGAAATGATAGTTATTAATTACTCTATTATCACGTCTAAATATTTTATCTCTAATTTATTCATATATTAATTTTATAATTCTCGCGGAGCAAAATTAATATATAATAACTGATGAATAAAATAGTAGAGTGAAAGTGATTTTTCGATAAATTTTTATTTCAAGTCAGTAGTCTTGCTTGCCTCAGTTTTAATTCTCACAGAGGAATTATTGTAGGTAAGATTATTGATCCTTAGTAAAAATATTCTCACGAAGTTTTTACTTTATTTTAGCACAATTCAAGCAAGAAAAATATTTCGATTTAAACGTCACTAGTCTTAAGTTGATTAATTAACATAATTCTCATGGATTGTTATTAATTGGTTATTTATTAGTGGGCAAAATATAATTGTATTAGAAATAAGAAATTATTCTTTAAAGAAATAAATGTAGAAATTGAGATTTTATTATAGTAATATTATCAAGTGAATTCAATGATTCCCAACTCTTTTTCAAAATTATAAATCTTTCAAAAATTATTTATTTTGTTTAAATAATTAACAAGTTTTAAACCTCACTTACTTTTCATCAATTTTATTCTCTCAAATATTAGTTGAAATATTACAAGTCTGTAGAATAAATTATCCAGTCTCTGTGGGACGATATCTTAAACTATACTAGAATTTGACAGAGTACGAGCAGAAAATTCTAATACACATTGGCCTCGTCACAAGTCCTTGTTCGGATAAGCTCTCTGGAAGTTGGCTTTCAAGTGCCTAACACAGTAGCAGTGATAGGCATACGATTCCTGTCATGCACGCAAATTCTATACAAAACTTAAAATACTGCCATGCCGATAAGATATTAGATAAATACCTGAACGTTTGTTTGACAACGAGCTCCTTCAAGTGGTTCACAAATAATGTCCACGTCTCTTAGTTTTCATTGGCACAAATAGCAAATGCTAGGGAAAATATACTTCCATTAACATCTATAGCAACAAGGATCAACAACTTAATATCATTCTTTTCCATGAGTGTCGTCTATGGATATTACCGACCGACAATGCACAAAACCATCAATGGCTGGTTTAAATGCCCAGAACACATATCTGAATATGTATTCTGGTATTACCAGACTCCGCTCAAGCTTCCATTCAACAACAGTCTCGGGGTTAAAGTGATGCAATGTATCCATGTACTTGGGTAGAGCGGCAAATGACTTATCTCAGTTACCATAAACAATTTCAAGCGCACGTTTATGCCCGAGAAATGCCTTTCTTTTGATAATGGTACATCCATATGCCTGGTGGACAGATGTTATACACTCTTCTATATTGTACCTTATGGACGCTTTAATGTGTGGAATCAAGACAAGAGAAATCAAGTCAACATTTAAGTTAAAATGATTCCCACTGAATGTGTCCATTTCACAATTTTGGGTGCCAATGTATTTCCCCACAATTCACATATTTATTTTCAACTTTCTCGCACGCAACATCCAATTACAACCTTGAAATCATCTACAACAAATAACCTTGTATACTTCCGGAGATGACTCATGAACCACGATCTCACGATACTCTTTTATGTTGTACATTCACACCGCCCTGCTTAGGCGCGCTTTATCAGCAAAAAGCATGCCCTTTGACAACATAGTTGCTCTAGATTCATCCTACATTGCTGTCTTCAAGATCTCTTGTGAGGACATCAACATCCGACATACTTGGAAACTGATCAAGGTAGGGAACATCCCTTGAATGAAACGGCACATGGGACTCGTATACTCTTGGTCTAACGGGAGGTGGAGCATGTTCCCTCGTCAAATCAGATTCATCATTCTCGTCCTCATCACTGTCACCCTCATCAGGGAAGGGTGTGTCATCTCTAGACTCGTCAGTATTGTTGTCATAATCACTATCATCTTTCTGACTTTGCGCATATGCCAGATTCCGATTAAATATTTCGTCTTCGGGTAATTGAGTAAGGACAGGACCTTCAAGTTGCTCGTTTTCACTGCACAACCAATAAAATAATGAGTTTCTCAAATTCATCCAAACTTTACATATAAACTTTATCACTTCACTTACAAATCATAATGTGTTGATATCCCATGATGCACATTATCCTGTTGGTGATGACTCCCGGATGGACTATCATGATCCAACACACCAAAACTAGGCATATTCCAACTGTCTGTTGATTCATAATTTGTAAAATTTATATCTTGCCGGTACCCCATGTAGAATATATGAGTGTTAATACAAATTCAATACATAAAAATAAATATCGTAACACAAAGGAAAATTGAAGTTTATCACTGGGCTTGTGGATTATGTAAACTTGGGGAGAAATTATGTCCTCGCTCCTCATTTGCCCGTGAAGATAAGTTTAGATCAGGCCAAACTCTTTTACCGAAAACCTGTTCAGCTAAAACTGCTCCAAAATAACCACATGATGATTGAGGAATATCCCTACTTTGCGGAACCTCATTATTGCGAACGTCTTCAGCCTTGACGTACATTTCCAATATTTTTTTCACAAGAAGTTCTCGGTATTCATCCGGAGTCCTCAAAAAATCTGTTAGAGTTTCATCATCTTCGATGTTAAACTCAGCATAACAAGCAACCCCTTGCGGAGTAACAGAATACGAATATCTTTCGGTTACTTTAATATTCACCGAACGTTTGCTCACACTCATTTTTTTTTTACATAACAACGATACAAATCTATCGTACCCCATTGTAAGTGTCAACTTAACATGACATTGTGGAGAACAACTATAGCGTATTGAGTTATTCTCCGCCACAACCTCCCCCTCCCCCCCCCCTCCCAATATAATAAAACACTAATTTTTTCTTCTTTAGACATTATGACAAAATGCAAAATAACTTAACGAACAAATATTTCGAAAGACTTGAAGGATCCTAAATGGATTTTTACCAAATTGTGAAACCCCTTAAATAAGAAAAAAACCTAGTATGGGGATATAATTATTTGATGTATAGCGCATGCATAATAGGTGCTATACCCATATGAATTATTGGTGGGGTCACATTTTATATATAGCGCGGTTATTCACCACGCTATACCTTAACAGACAAAACTGCCGTTAAGGTATAGCGCGGTGAATAACCGCGCTATATATAAAATGGTGCCCGATTTTTTTTTATGTCACGACCCAAACTGGTGGGTCGCGACGGGTGCCCGAGTCCTACCTGTCAAACACCCTTAAACATGTGTCTAAGATATAAACATGAATAACATATGCGGGGGAAACTTGTCCAAAAGATATATGTACATATACATGTGGAATACAGTGGGCGAGCCGGCAAGGCTGCTATAAATAACTATACATAACTGTCTACAGACCTCTATTAGAATATACAACTGTACAAGGACGGGACTGGGCCCCGTCATACCTATATGTGTACACAAACATATCGTACCAAGATCAAAAGCAGCTCCGGATCAAAAGGAGCATACCAACTCTCGCTGATGAAGGATCCTAAGGAGGGGGACCGTCAGCTTGTCTACCTGCACCTGCGGGCATGAAACGCAGGCCCCAGGAAATAGGGCGTCAATACGAATAATGTACCGAGTATGTAAGGTATGAAAATCATTACATAAAATACATAGATGAAACATGGAACAAGGAATTCCACCTGTAAGTCTAAATCACTTTGTAAATCCTGAAACATTTATAATGTCATGCCATGCATTGGTATAGGTGTACACAACATCATCAAGCCTCTGAGGGTATCCCATCATATCATCTCGGTCACTGTGGGCAACATCATCAATATATACCAGCTGATCAGGTGGTGGTGCGTATATAACGTCGTAACCTTTTCCCATATCCCATATATATATACACACACACACAAATACGTGTATATAACGTTATCTGGTCATGGATCAATATACATGTATAAATGAATAAAATGCATGGAAATATGTTAATAATCTCAATATTCCTTTCGGATAAACTTTACCAACAAGTCAATAGCAGTGGGGGAACCATGTACTTCATAATCCTAGTACGTAATCTAGCTAGTCAATTAAACTGACTTTACGTTTTCTCCATCTTGTACTACTATGATTATGTCTTTTGTTTGTGTTTATAAGCTACATTACAAAGTTGTGGAAATCTTAGTACTCAATAAGACTCTCACTATCCAATTCAAAATACTAAGATTTAAGAAGAATGGCCAGCTAGTCCAAAATACATACGAACGCAGTAAAAACCTTCTGATCAAATTTGTTGACCAATGATGTAACTCATGACAGAAATAATACCAAACCAACCGGTAATACACTATAATTGGATGACATGCATATATAAAATTTAAATATAGAGACCCCTAGTATTTCTATGAATAGAGTCGTTTATAAAAGCTGTGCGTTTGCTCGTTTCTTTTGTATTATTTGGGTCATGCCAAAAAGAAAGAAGGATAGCCTCAACATACCTAGAGTAGAGAAAAATCCGTATGATGTTCTTGAAAAAGGTTGCACCGTACTCCTTTAAAATCGCAAAATTTTACGTTGCTAAGGTTCTAATAATTCTCGTTGGATTTCTTTTGCAGGAATTTTGTAAGAAGTCACGTTACTAACTTTTCCAAAGCTTCACGTCTGATTTGTATTGAAAATGTTGGAAACGTTACTAATTTTGCCAAAGCTTCACATCTGATTTTTTTATTAAAAACGTTGGAATTGATGTGTCTTATAATTAGCATTTTAGGTTACCACCTAATCAAAATGACTAAGAGTCATTTGCTTAAGGTGTGGCTTGCTGCCACGTGGGGGTGGGGTGGGAATTTTAAATCTTTATCCACTAATTTATTAATTAATTAGGTAATATCTCGCTACCCGATAATTAACCAATTACCCGCATAATTAAGAATTATCTCAAATTACTTAAAAATTTTACTTATTTTTTAATATACCTTATACATCATACTATCGCAGTAATATGGTACCTTGTATGGTACTAGTCCGTAAATATTGGGTATTATAGCTCGGACCGTATTTTACCGCAAAATGTCAAACTTTGATGAAACTCATTTTCTTCGATTCACTTACCCTCTTACCTTCACGAATTTACTTATCACTTGTTTGAAATGGCATGATGCTTATAATCCCAAAATAAATCTCATTCCCAAACCTACGTCGATTAACTTACGACAAAGTTTTAACGTACGAAAACGTGGGGTGTGACATTTTAAACCTATTTTGTGTTGCTTGAGTCCAAAAGAACCATACTTTAGTTCCGGACTCGTTGTTACATGTGTTTGTATCCTATTGTATTATGTTTTATTGTTTGATGAGTACAACATTCGGATAGATTGTATCATTTGCCGTTATTTCATGGTGTCATCCACCAACAATATAAAGAATAAACTTGCAATATTATTAAAAAAAATAGGATACATAGTAGAATTATTATATAAAAGAGTAGGATAAATGATAAAATATAATTATTTAATAATAAGGAAGGGTAAGATGAAAGAAAAAAGCAAGGTAACAACGCCACCATACCAAATCCGTCATTCCATAAAGTGGCACTTTTCGTCGTTACGTAACGACGGATTTAACGATACGATATAATAAAATTTAAGTAACAATTAAAATAAATATTGTATTTAAAATAATAATAGGACACAATACAGTAGGTAACATCCAAACAAGCTGTTAGTGGTAACATGGTTTTGATAGAAGGGATTTTTAACCTTCCTATACTATATATGAAACTTTATTACCCTCACTAATCAAGTTTTAACTTAATTACATGGACATATAATATTTACCAATTATATATAAATTAGTTTTAAATGAGCATCACTTTATATTAGGAATTGAATAAGGAATCCCCATCCATGCGCTCTCTCTCTCCTTCTCTCTTCTTTCCCCTATTTTCTTCCTTCGTTTTTCTATGCTTTTCATCCTTTCCCCCCTAGGAAATTCATCAATGAATTTCAATTGTTATAATATAGAGTTTTAACTTAGAAATTTCCTTTCATGTTGCACAATTGGTGTTCGGATTGAAAATGTCAATCAATAATTTTGAAGGTATTTGATTCTCCACCATTGACTTCCATTAAAAAGCTCTGAAGCTTTGAATTCGAATTTGAGTTTTCAAAAATTATTGTTTGTTTAGATTGGGTGTTGTTGCAAATAATTGAAAATATTCTTTGAATTTTATATCTCAATTTTGAGGGTGTTTGTCACGACCCAATTTCTCCCTGCGTGAACCGTCGTGATGGTACCTAGTCTCTACGACTAGGTAAGCCTAATACTTTTGCGGAAGTAAAACTAAAGCATGAACAATAACTTCTAACCGTAACAAATATCTAATAAGTAACTGAATGCCACTCGACATATACAATTAACACCTCTGAAAATGTACAAAATAATTTTCCAAAACCCAGAATACCGTAAGTCATAAGCTACTAAGAAGTCTTTACCGTTATATACATCATTTCTACAGAAAGAAGGAAAAATGAACATAGGGGGATAGAGGGGGACTTCGAGGATCTGTGGGCACGAGCAGATATACCTTGAAGTCTCCAATAAGCAGCAGCAACTGCAACTAGTGATGAGGCTCGTAAGATGAACCTGGATCTGCACACGAAAAACATGTGCAGGAAAGAGCGTGAGTACACCACAGCAGTACCTAGTAAGTGCCAAGCCTAACCTCGGTCGAATAGTGACGAGATAATTATCAGGGCCCTACTGGTATAAATATAATGAAATAAGACAAAATGAATTATCGCAGTAAAATAAATACAAAAATCTAACAGGAATAGAATCAATGAAAGGCA
Organism: Nicotiana tomentosiformis; assembly: GCF_000390325.3. Taxonomy (NCBI): domain Eukaryota; kingdom Viridiplantae; phylum Streptophyta; class Magnoliopsida; order Solanales; family Solanaceae; genus Nicotiana; species Nicotiana tomentosiformis. The sequence goes on along the minus strand of NW_027174800.1, from coordinate 49,638 downwards.
ACATCTCAGAACACAGTGATAACAACAGGGGATCTCCCGAGATACCGTCTCGTAGTCCCAAATGTTAATGTGCAAAGGGATCTCCCGGAATACCGTTCTGTAGTCCCAAAGTAAATATGCAGTATAGGGGATCTCCCGGAATACCGTTTCGTAGTCCCAAAGTAAATATGCAGCGCAACCAACCGAAATAACAATTACAGCAAGAAATCCTACAGTTTAGACTAAGTTCAAGTCAAGGAAAGCAGGTAATTTCACTAAACATGCTGCACAGAGTTCAAATAGGCAGTTAAACAAGTAGGCATGCTATTCTAGTCTAAACAGGATAGTTACATATGCTAGTATGTTTCGAATAAGGAGAAAACAAGTTATGACTTAGTAAAAAACGGAGTTTTACAACAAATAGCCCGTGTATGTACTCGTCACCTCACGCACACGGCGCTCACATATCAAACAGTACCAAATCCTAAGAGGAGTTTCCCCCACGCAAGGTTAGGCAAGTCACTTACATCAAACCAAGCTCAAATCAATCCGTCACAATGCTCTTTCCACGAATATCTGACTTTGAATGGCTCAAATCTAGCCAAAATCAATTACATAATATAAATATAGCTACAAGAAACTAATATAGCTAACAAAATCAAAGCTAAGGCAAGAAATTAGAAAAACGCCCAAAAAGCCTCCCCGGGCCCACATCTCAAAATCGAGTAAAAGTCACAAATTATGAGCATCCATTCACTCACGAGTCTAACCATACTAAATTCCCTCAAATACAATACCAAAATCTCGATCAAAATTTCATAATTCGGCCTAAGAACTTTTCTCAATTTTCCCCCTATTTCCACCCCAAATCCGAAATTAAATGATGAAATCAAGCATAGATTAGTGGGATTCAATCATAAAGGAGTTAGGAATCATTACCCAATAACTTCCTCCGAAAATCTCTCCAAATTTCGCCTTTGACCGAGCTCTAAATCAAATTTTGTGATATGAACTTAAACCCTCATTTTTTAACTTTAAATTATGCCTAGTGGTTCCTTAATCTCAAAGTCTGAAGCACTGTCCTCAGGTGCTGCTCATGATCCTCCCGAGTTCGGGAATACACTATAATGTCATCAATGAATACGATGACGAAAGAATCAATATAGGGCCGGAACACACTGTGCATCAAGTGCATAAAGGTTGCTAGGGCATTGGTCAGCCCAAAAGACATAACAAGAAACTCATAGTGACCATATCGGTTCCTGAAAGCAGTCTTCGGGATATCTAGCTCCCGAATCTTCAACTTATTATAACCTGATCGCAAGTCAATCTTGGAAAATACTTTGGCACCCTGTAGCTGATCAAATAGGTCATCAATACGAGGCAAGGGATACCTGTTCTTCACTGTGACTTTGTTCAACTGGCGATAATCAATACACATACGCATAGAATTATCATTTTTCTTCACAAACAAGACAGGAGCACCCTTAGGTGACACATTGGGCCGAATGAAGCCCTTATCAAGAAACTCCTGCAACTGCTCCTTCAACTCCTTCAACTCAGGAGGAGCCATACGGTATGGAGGAATAGAGATGGGCTGAGTGCCCGACAATAAATCAATGTCGAAATCAATATCTCTGTAGGGCGACATACCCGGAAGAGCAGCTGGGAACACATCTGGATACTCCCTCACTACTGAAACTGACTCAACTGTAGGGGTATCAATACTGACATCTTTCACATAAGCTAGATACGCGTCACATCCCTTCTCAACCATTCGTTGAGCTTTAAGAAATGAAATAACTCGGCTGGGAGTATACTCTAAGGTACCTCTCCACTCTAATCGCGGTAAGCCTGGCATAGCCAGCGTCACAGTCTTAGCATGACAATCAAGAATAACATAGTGGGGCGACAACCAGTCCATGCCCTAGATAACATCAAAATCTACCATGCTGAGTAATAATAAGTCGGCTCTGGTCTCAAAACCACTAAGAGTAATCAAACATGACCGATACACGCGGTCCACAACAAGAGAATCTCCCAAAGGAGTAGACACATAAACAGGGGAACTCAAAGAATTCGAGATACGCCCAAATGTGGGGCAAAATAATAGGACACATATGAATACGTAGAGCCTGGGTCAAATAATACCGACGCATCTCTATGACAGACTGGAACAATACCTGTAATGACAGAGTCGGAAGCAACTGCCTCTGTACCAGCCGGAAGAGCATAATACCTAGCCTAGACTCCTCCTCTAGGGCGACCTCAACCTCCCCGACCTCCACCTCAAGCTGGCTGAGTAGGTGGGGCGGTAGCCGGTGCTGGAATCATAGCTTGAGGACCCGGTGGAGCACGTGGTGGCTGAGAAGTCTGTGGAGTTTCAACCCTTCTAAGTCTGGGGCAATCCCTCACCATATGGCGGGTGTCTCCAGTCTCCACACTCAAAACAACCCCTCGGAGGGCGTGACTACTGTGACTAACTCGGGTCAGGTCTGCTAGACTAGCCGCTAAAGGTACCCCGAGCAGGAGGCACACTAGATACAGGTGGTGCATAATAAGGCTCCTGGGGCTTAGAAGGGGCTGCAACACCACTGGCAGCTGGAAGAGCTGAATGAACGGGACGACCCACATAACCCCTACCATGGCGGGCTGCTGGGGCACGAGCTCCAGAATAAGAACCAGTCTCTCGAGACCTCTTGGCCTCTCTCTCCTCTTGGTCCCGGGCAAGCATGACCTCTAACCTCCTAGCAATACTCACAACCTGTTGGTAAGGAATATCCATCTCCAGCTCCCTGACCAAACTAATCCTGATACTGGGGTGGAGTTCCTCAATAAATCGTTGAACCCTCTCTCGAACTGTGGCAACCAAGGTTGGTGCATCTCGGGCCAAATCACTGAAGCGGACTACATACTCTGACACAGTCATAGCACCCTGGAATAACTGCTCAAACTCCGTGCGCCATGAGTCCTTGAGGCTCTATGGGACATACTCTCTCAAAAACATGTCCGAGAACTGAGTCCATGTAAGTGAAGCTGCCTCATCCAGACCACTCAACTCATAAGCACGCCACCACTAATAGGCTGCTCCTCTAAGCTGGAAAGTGGTAAAAGAAACCCCACTCGTCTCCGCTACGCCCATAGTACGGAGAATACGATGACACTCCTCCAGAAAACCCTGAGCATCATCTGTAGCCAATCCGCTGAAGGTAGGTGGGTGGTACTTCTGGTACCTCTCAAGTATGAGCTCCTCCTCCTCAGAAGCGGTTGTCCTAGTCTCATGCTGAACCGGGGCTACCGGCGGCATATGAATGAACTCTGGGGCCTGATCAACTTGGACCCTCTGCTCAGGAGTGTGGGCTACGGGAGTTTGTGCCCCTCCCCCGGCCTGAGATATGGCAGGAGCTAACGGAATCAATCCACCCAGAGTAAAGGTGCTGAACATGCTCATGAACTGGGCTAGAGTCTCTTGGAAAGCTGATGCAACAATAGGAACCTCCGGCACCTGCCCTCCAGCTGGAACTGCTGGGGCCTCCTATGTCGCAGCTCGCGCGGGTGCTCTGGCTGCACCGCATGGCCGCCCTGGCCCCGGCCTCTAGCAGATCTAGCAGGGGCGCGGGTTCCTAGTTGTCAGATCCTCCGGTACGGGTCCTCACCATCTGTGAGAAAGAATATAATAGAGAATGCTTAGAATTTGATGCCAATAACTCGCACGACAAGGAAATCAAAGAAGTATGTTTGTTCCTAACATTTCCATAGCCTCCAGAATATAAGTACAGACGTCTCCGTATCGATCTGCGAGACTCTAATAAACCGGCTTGTGACTCACGACTCCTATGAACCTAGAGCTCTGATACCAACTTGTCACGATACAATTTCTCCCTCCGTGAACCGTCGTGACGGCACCTAGTCTCTACGATTAGGTAAGCCTAACACTTTTGCTGAAGTAAAACTAAAGCATGATTAGTAACTACTAACCGTAACAAATATCCAATAAGCAACTAAATGCCACTCGGCATACACAATTAACACCTCTGAAAATATACAAAATAATTGCCCAAAACTCGGAATACCGTAAGTCACAAGCTACTAAGAAGTCTTAACCGTTCTATACATCATTTCTACAGAAAGAAGGAAAAATGAACATAGGGGGATAGAGGGGGACTCCGAGGACTTTCTACTCCGAACCAAGCTCAAATCAATCCGTCACAATGCTCTTTGCACGAATATCCGATTCTGAATGGCTCAAATCTAGACAAAACCAATTACTTAACATAAATATAGCTACAAGAAACTAATCTAGCTAACGAAATCAAAGCTAAGGCAAGAAATTAGAAAAAGGCCCAAAAAGCCTCCTAGGGCCCACGTCTTGGAATGGGGTAAAAGTCATAAATTATGAACACTTATTCACTCACGAGTCTAACCATACCAAATTCACTCAAATCTGATACCAAAATCTCGATCAAAATCCCAAAATTTGGCCTAAGAACTTTTCTCAATTTTCCCCTATTTCCATCCCAAATCTGAAATTAAATGATGAAATCAACCATAGATTAGTGGGATTTAATCATAAAGGAGTTAGGAATCATTACCCAATAACTTCCTCCGAAAATCTCTCCAAATTTCTCCTTCTACCGAGCTCTCAATCAAATTTTGTGATATGAACTTAAACCCTTATTTTTTAACTTTAAATTCTGCCTAGTGGTTCCTTAATCGCGATCACGGAAAAGGACTCGCGATCGCGAAGAACAACTTCGCTCCCTCAAAACTTTACTCTACGCGAACGCGTAACACCTCATGCGAACGCGATGCACTAGCTTCTCACACCTACGCGATCGCCATTGTCCTCACGCGATCGCGAAGAGTAACACTCAAACTCCACTTCTGCCTCACTTCTTCTTCGCGAACGCGGCTAAGCCCCGCGTTCGCGGTGCACTGCCTGATAACCTTACGCGATCGCGTCTTCATCTTCGCAAACGCGAAGAGAAATTTTAGCTGACCTCTTAGATGACCTACGCGATCGCGAGATCTCCCTCGCGAACGCGATGAAGAAAAATGTCCGCAATAACACCAGAAAATCTGCCAACTCCCTATGTCCAAAAATGACCCGTTGAGCATCTGAAACACACCCGAGGCCCCCGGGACCTCAACCAAACATACCAACCAATCCAAAAATACCATACGAACTTAGTCAAGCCTTCAAATCACGTCGAACAACATCAAAAACACTAATTATGCATGGATTCAAGCCTAATGAACTTTGAAATTTCTAAATTCTACAAACGACATCGAAACATATCAAATCTCATCCGAATGACCTCAATTTTTGCACACAAAGTCATATTCAACACTACGGACCTACTCCAACTTCCGGAATCAAAATCCGACCCTGATATCAAAATTTTCACTACCGATTCAAATCTCCAAAAATTTGACTTTCGCCATTTCAAGTCTAAATAAGCTACGGACCTCTAAAACACCATCCGGACACGCTCCTAAGTCCAAAATCACCCAACGGAGCTAACGAAATCGATGAAAATTCCATTCCGGAGTTGCCTTCACACAGTTCCGACTACGGTCAAAATCCTAAGACTTAAGCTTTTGTTTAGGGACTAAGTGTCCCAAATCACTCCAAAAATCAAAACGAAACCTCCCGACAAGTCACAATAGCAGAAATAGATATGGGAGAAGCAGTTAATAGGGGATCGGGGCTATAACTGTAAAAATGACCGGTCGAGTCATTACAGTGTTTAGTGAAGGTTAGACTTAATTTTGGCTGTATTTAAGTTGTATTCTCTTGTAATATTTTTTTTATTTGAATGTTGTATGAAAGTTGAAAAATAGTCGTATAATGTATGAATCATTGTATGAAAATTGTATTTAAGTTATAAATACGATCTTTTTACATAAAGTTATTTATATGTATCAAAATTATTTTAAGAGAGGAGGGTTTGAGTGGAATTTCATAGAGTAAGAAGAACACACCACTTACAAAATATATATAAATCATATAAAATTGGTATGAAAATTGTATTTAAGTTGTATGATGTTGTAGTTGTATTTAACCGGATAAACATAATGTATGAAAGTTGTAGATAAGTTGTAAATAAGTTGTATACTATATAATTAGTGTATAAAATTTATTTTTACTATGTATATTGTTGTAGATATTCAAATTTGCATTAAATTTGTATGAATCTTATTTTTAATTTGTATGTTGATGTAGCATACATTATTCTTTTCTCAGTTGATTTATTAAGGAAAGAAAAGTAGAGAATGAATTCCAAATCGACTCATGTGTACTGATTCATATTTGTTTGAACGGAAAAACTTGAATATTGATGGGAACTGAATGATTTGGATGGAGAAATTTCGAGTTTTACATTAAAAGGAATAATACCTGTGATCACAGCATCATATGAGTTGGCCTCAGGCCTAGCTGGAAAAACATAAAATCGGGGTTGGGCCCCGCCACTCTGAACTGCGTCCCTGGGATGGCCTCTAACTGGCTGGCCTCCACCTCTAATGGTCTGACCTCCACCTTTTAATGGCCTGACCTCCACCTCTAATGGCCTGACCTCTACTTCTAGCTGCCTGACCCCTACCTCTAGCTGGCTGAGCAGGCGGTGAAGCAACCGGTGCCGGTATGATGGCACGAGAATCCTATCGAGATCTGTTACTTGACTACCTAGGGCAATACCTCTTGGTGTGACCAATGTTCCCACACTCATAACACCCATCCTGATGTCGTGGCTGCTGAAGCTGATGCTGACCCAAATAGGCCGGATAACCGCTGTAGTAACTCTGGAGTGGTGGTGTACTAATAGGAGCTGAATGTGCACTGAATGCCGGCTGCCCATAGTGAGGCATAATAGGACCGTGACTCCCTGAAGCACCGTGAGATACATGAAATGCTGAATGAAACGGTTTGGGAGGATGACCCCTACCAAAATTACCCCTGCCTCCAGACGAGGCACCATTGAAACCACCGAACTGACGAGGCCTCTTATCAGACTTCTGCCCTCTCTCCTGTGCAAGAACCATCTTGATCCTCCTCGCGACATTAGCGGCCTCCTGAAAAGAAATCTCACTTCCGGTCTCCTTGGCCATCTGAAGCCTGATAGGGTGAGTGAGTCCCTCAATAAAACTCCTCACTCTCTCTCCCTCAATAGGTAGTAAAAGGAGAGCATGACGGGCCAAATCCACAAAACGGCACTCATACTGAGTAACAGTCATACTGCCCTGCTGTAGACGCTCAAATTTCTTGCGGAAATCCTCTCTCAGTGTGATAGGAAGGAACTTCTCCAGAAATAGCTGAGAGAACTTCTCCCAGATAAGTGCACGCGATCCAACTGGTTTAGTCAATGTATAATCTCTCCACCACCTCTTGGCGAAACCCGTCATCTGAAATACAACGAAATCAACCTCATTGGTCTCAACTATACCCATGTTCTGCAGCACCTCGTGGAAGCGTTCAAGATAATCATGTGGGTCCTCAGAAGGTGTACCACTGAAGTGAACTATAAAGAGCTTAGTAAACTTATCCAGTCTCAATAAGGCCTCAAAAGACATGGCAGGCCTATCACCGATCTGTGCCGCAACAACTGGCTAAACTACCCCAACTGGCGAGGCTGCTAGAGCTTGATTCTGGGGAGCCATTTGCTCCAGAGCGGGAGTAGTAGGATTTTTTGCTCCTCCCCCAGCCTGTGAAACGGCTGGTGCCATTGGAAATGTACCATTCTGGGCCACGCCCTCCATAAGACTCACCAAACGGACTAGAGCGTCTTGAAGCACTGGAGTAGCTATGAATCCTTCCGGGACCTGAACTGGTCCAACTGGTACATCCTGAACTGGAACCTCCTTCTGAAGGTCCACCTGAGGTTCTACAATAGGTGCAACTGCTTGAGATCTGGACTGAGCTCTACCTCAGCCTCTTGCACGACCTCGGCCTCGACCTCTAACCTTGGCCATAGTTGCCACCGGGGGCTCTGGTCCCTGCCCATTGGTAGATGTATTATGTGTTCTCACCATTTGCGAGAGAATAAGAGTAGAATGGTTCAATCATCGATGATAGAATAAATTTGCACGACGGAATATGAAAGAAGTGATATTGTTCCTAAACTTCATAGCCTCTGAGAGATAAGTACAGACGTCTCTGTACCGATCCTTCAGACTCTACTAAGCTTGCTCGTGGCTCGTGAGACCTATGTAACCTGGTGCTCTGATACCAACTGTCACGACCCAAAATTTTCACCTTCGGACCGTGATGGCGCCTAACTTTTCACTTGCTAGGCAAGCCACTGTTAGAATAATATTAGCCATTTTAAAATAATTTTTAAATTTAATAATAACAAAGAAATAAATGCAGAAGTAAGGTCTGAAATATAGTGAATAATCCATAAAAATAGCGGTGTCTAAATACCATCCCAGAATTGGTATCACAAGTGCACGAGCTTCTAGAATAATACAAATAAAGGTCTGAATAAAATAAAGCTGTCTGAAAGTAAATACACAGCTAAAATAAGATAGACGGGGACTTCAGAACTGCGGACGATGTGCAGTTATACCTCAAGTCTCCTCTGAGTAGCTGAAATCCGAGCAAGTCTATGGTACGCCGCTGAGACCAACTCTGAAATCTGCACAAGAAGTGCAGAGTGTAGTATCAGTACAACCGACCCCATGTACTGGTAAGTGCTGAGCCTAACCTCGACGAAGTAGTGACGAGGCTAAGGCAGATCACTTACATTAACCTGTGCGCAATAACAATAATAATAACGATAATAGAAATAATTTGGGTGATTTATTTTAATAGTTGAAACCAACTTAGCAGTCATATCTAATTATTATTTCCATCAATTTCCGTTGCAGCATGCAAACCGCATCCCACAATATATTTATATTCAATCCTCCAATATATTTACTTTAGCCAAGTATATATAGACTTTTAAATAAGTCTGTTGCGGCGTCCAATCCGATCCCCAAATATAGACTTTTAACAAGTCTGTTGCGGCGTGCAACCCGATCCTCCAATATGGACTTTTTAATAAGTCTGTTGCGGCGTACAACCCGATCCTCCAATATATGAATTTTTTAAATAGTCTGTTATGGCGTGCAACCCGATCCCCTAATATATTCATTTTAATCAATTATGTTGCGGCGTGCAACCCGCTCCTCCAATATATTCATTTACCAATTCTTATAGAAGAAATTGCCCCAATAAATACAACAATTAATATAAAATTTTAAGACAACAAGCATAGAATAATTATGAATAATTATGAAACAAACAATGACAAATAGCAATTTATTATGGAAATCAGGAAGAAAATAAGCAGTTTAATATTTAATATGCTAAATGTCAAGTAGCAATTAATACACATATTCAAATAAGATGTAGCAATTATTAGAGGAATTCAAGAATTAATATTTGACAAAGAATAGGAGAGATACAATTATTATAATAATTCATTCATGATTTAAAATAATTTATGATTTTCAAATAATTATGCAAACAATTAATTTGACGACGTATAGACACTCGTCACCTCGCCTATACGTTGTTCGCATGCATTTCATATAACAAATAGTTTAAGAGTTCTATTCCCTCAAGTCAAGATTAAACATGACACTTACCTCGCTTTGCAAATTTCAATCAATTACTCGACCACAACTTTTCCTTTTAAATTTATCTCCAAAAGCTTCAAATCTATTCACAAACAATTCGATATACTCAATACGCATCATAGGAATTAATTCCATATGAATTTATTAATTTTCCGGACAAAAACCCGAAATTCATTTAAATATTTGACAGTGGAATCCACGTCCCAAATCTCGAAAAAACTTACGAAATCCGAACACACGTTCCGATACGAGTTCAACCATACAAAATTTATCCAATTCCGATGTCAAATGGACCTTCAAATCTTAAATTTTTATTTTTGGAAGATTTTATAAAAATCTGATTTTTCTCCCAAAATTTCACGGATTCATGATATAAATGAGTATGGAATCATAAAATATAATCAATATAGGATAAGGAACACTTACCCCAATGTTTTTCCGTGAAAATCGCTCAAGAATCGCCTTACCCGAGCTCAAAAATGAAAAAGGGTTGAAAATGGGACGAATCCCATTTTTCAAAATTTAAGTTCTGTTTCTGAAATTTTTACCCTTCGCGAACGCGGTCAGTGCCTCGCGTTCGCGAAACACAAATTTGGGTTGTCTAATTGTACCCTTCACGAACGCGAGGTCTATCTCTCGAACGCGAAGCTTGCCTGGCTTGTACTTCGCGAACGCGAGGCTTCGATCGCGAACGCAAAGCTTCACACCTCAACCCTTCGTGAACGCATTCTCCGTGTCGCGAACGCGAAGCACAAAACGTGCCAGTCCAATTTACTCTTCGCATTCGCGAGAGTACCTTCGCAAACGTAAAGAAGAACACACCAGAAGCCTGAAGTGTGCAGAAAACCAGATTTTCTAAGTCCAAAATCATCCCGTAGCCTATCCGAAACTCACCCGAGCCCTCTGGGCTCCAAACCAAACATGCACCCAAGTCCTAAAACATCATCCGAACTTGTTCGCGCGATCAAATCGCCAAAATAATACCTAGAACTGCGAATCAGAGCCCAAATCAAAGGAAATTTTTAATAAAACTTTAAAACTTATATTTTTACAACCGTACGTCCGAATCATGTCAAATTAACTCTGATTCTCACCAAATTCAGCAGACAAGTCATAAATATTATAGTGGACCTATACCGGGCTCCGAAACTAAAATACGGACCCGGTGTCAATAAATCCAATATTAGTAAATTCTAAAAAATTATTAAGCTTTTAAACTTTTAATGTTTCATCAAAATTCCATATCTCGGGGTAGGGACCTCGGAATTCGATTCTGGGCATATGCTCAAGTCCTAAATCACGATACAGACCTACGAAATTGTCAAAATACTGATCCGAGTCCGTTTGCTTAAAATATTGACCAAAGTCAACTCAGTTGAGTTTTAAAGCTCTATTTCATATTTTAATCTATTTTTCATATAAAAACTTTTCATAAAATTTTACAAATTGCGCACGCAAGTCGAGGAGTGATAAATAGTACTTTTTGAGGTCTTAGAATATAGAATTAATTATTAAATTTAAAGATGACATTTTGGGTCATCACAACACCTTCTGTTGTTAAACTTTAGGACCTCATCTCCTTAACTTTATATGTGCAGTGTAAATGTTAAGGACATGGTGTCCCTAACTTCATATGTGCATTGTAATTGTTAAGGACATAATGTCCTTAACTTTATGAGTATTGTGTAAATATTAAGGATATAGTATCCTTAACTTCATGAATGTTGTGTAAATATTAAGGACAAAGTGTCTTGTATTTGCACCTTCTATTGATAAACTTTATGTCTTAAAGTTAAGGACATGACGTCCTTAACTTCATGGAGTGTAAATGTTAAGGACACCATATCCTTAATATTTACACAGCACTCACAAAGAAAGGGTAACAACGTCTTTTCGTATTAATTTTAATAGAGTAGTGGCTATTTTTGTCTTTTTTTTTTTAGCCGACGGTCTTTCGGAAACAGCCTCTCTACTCCTTCGGGGTGGGGGTAAGGTGTGCGTACACACTACCCTCCGCAGACTCCATTAATGGAATTTTACTGGGTTGTTATTGTTATTGTATAAAAATTAAATACCATGTTAAAAAGTGGTTATCCCGCGCCATTTCTACTACTTTTGTTTTTAAGAAGTCCACAAATGCCCAATATTTGGCTTTCCCCTAATTTCTCCTCTTTAATTTATAGGATTATTTTTGTTACTCTATCTTTTACAAACCAAAAAACCCCGCAAATTCTCCACTCTCCTTGCAATCCCCTTATCTCTCTCTCTCTCTCTTCAATCCCCACCATTCCCTTTTCTCTTCACAAAGAAATCACTCTTAAATTTCATTCCATTTACGTACCATCATTTTGATCCATAATTCCTTTCTTCTTTTACCATCTCTCCATATATTCGTTAAAGCACACAACTATACACCAATCTTTTTAATACTTCATACTAATTGTCACACACGAATTTTCCGTGTATACAAGAATGAAAGAAGTTCATTAGCAAAAAATAAAAAATAAAAAAAATAAAATAAGTTGCACCTAATAATACTAAGCTTTGTGAATTATGTAATGCCCACACCATTTTCTTTTGTACCTCTGATTCTGCTTTTCTATGTTACGCATGCGATACTAAGGTCCATAGCGCTAACTTCCTCGTTGCTCGCCATATCCGTATTATCCTCTGCCCTAAATGCAACTCTCTTACTGCAAATTCCTCCTGCTCTTGCTCCCCAAAACCGGCTCATTCTCTTTGTTCCTCGTCCTCTGCTTGCACACATATGCAGTGCTCTACGAGTCAAAAGAGAGTAGACTACTTCGATCGCCGCCGTCATATTGGAAGCTTTTGGGATTCATCGGCCGCCGTCAACGTCTCTTCCGGCGAAGTCACTTCATCTACTAAGCCTAGTCAAAGGCGGTTCAAATTTTGAAAAGTGGAGTTGTTACTAGATTAGACTCGAGGACGGAAGATGTGTTCCTACATTGGTGTAATAAGCTTGGGTTGTACGGTGAGGAAAGTGCAGTACATACGGCGCATGATGCTTTGGCCGTTTGTCTGGTCCGCTTGAGGGGTTGGCCGTTGCGAGTGTGCATTGCGGCGAGTCTTTGGTTCGATTTGAAATTGACTGATTCGACGTGGCAATCCGTGAAGAGTGTGGAGCCGATCTCGGGAGTACTGGCTAAGCTAATTTTGGCCACTTAAGTAAAGCTTCAAAGATTCATAAAAGCTAGCAAGCAACGACGTCAAGTGTTGTTGGAGGAGGGGTGGGATGAAAGTTCTCCTTGATCCCGAATATTCTCCTTTTTTTTCTTTTTTTTTTGTTCTCCTAAAAACTGGTTTAAGAGTAACTTTTTTATATTTTATATTTCTGTTAGATAGTGTGACATTTTAAGATTCTTTCTAGCGAGTCATTAGAAAGGGAAGACATATTCCCTCGTGGTCTTATAGCTTATTAGCCAAGCTACAAAAATTAGTTTTTTTTTTTCACAAGTATTTTTTTCAAAAATTGGCTAATTAATTTGAAAAATATTTTTAAATAGCAAGTAGTGTATGACCAAACTTTTAAAAATTATTTCTAAGTATATTTTTCTCAAAAGTGCTTTTAAAAAAAAATGATTTTGGAGAGAAACTATTTTTTTTATGATTCTCTAAAACTGCTTCTGCTTCTCTAAAATTGTTTCTGCTTCTCCTCAAAAGCACTTCTTTCTTCAAAAAATTTGGCCAACACTTCAACTTTGAAAAAAAAAAAGTTTATAGAAATGGAAAAACTCGGCAAACAAGCTATTAGACATGACAGTACATTCTTTGAATAGCCGTCCATTTTCATTTACGTTTATTAACTCTCCTCTTTTTTCTCCTTTTTTTCTTCTCCTCATTTTACCATCTCTTTCTTTTCTGACTAATTAAAGTTACTTTCCCTACACTTGGCAAAAAGTCTCGTGACCATAAATGGTTTTGCTAATTTATTTGAAAACGAAAACCTCCAAGTACATCATTATAGATTTCTAGCACCTCCGTCCTAATTAATTCAGTATTTCGGTTGGCTTCGACCTTTCCCACTCTTTCTGCTCCTCTATTCCACTGCATATACGTAACGGCAGTACAACTACTCTGAGCTACAGTTTCGCCATAATTTTATCAAAATAAATTTAAATTTTATTTAGCAAACATATGTTTGGCCATAGATTTTGGTAAAATTTCAAATCTCAAAATTAGCTCGATAGCTGGTTTTGGGCCAAAATATCACTATTATATTTTTAAAAATTGTCCCAAACTTTTGTATTTTATAAAAGAGCTCACCATTTATTATTTTGTAAAAATGTTGTTTCATCTTCTCGGTCACTTGATAGTGTATCATGTAGTTCATTATAAAAATGATAATTTTGTATCAAGTTTTTTTATGTTCAGGACTATGGTTTGCGATAATATAATGAATGTTATTGATAATGGTACTGTTGGGTATTTATGATAGTTTTTAGAACTTGTGGGTATAAATCATGTTTCATGTTTTTCCAAAATAAATTTAGAAAATATATTTTGAAAACTATGTCCAAACACATTTTCATCTTCAAACCAAACTTCACCCAAATCAGATTTTTCAGAACAATTTTGGGAATGTATGACCAAACGTTAATTTATTTTATTCTAATTGATTAAGCAAATATTGCTCCGTTTACCACATGTAGCAGTTGGTCAATAATCTTACTAGAGCAATATTATACACGAAATTCTTCCAAGTGTCAACTCTCCCCCATAAAAAATATTCATAAATTGACCGCCCAGGAACTTAAAATTAACTTAAATAATTAAATCCTTGACAGATCTGTTGGCCAGATGATATTTTACTTCAACAAATTAAAAACTCCTTTTTTTTGTATGACTAAGATCAACAACAGGACATGACTATTACGCCACAGTCTCGGTGGTCTAACAAATTTAAATACTTCGCAGCTATTTTCAAGAGCAAAAAACATAAATAGACAAAATTTAAGAAAAATTTCCACAAAAGTAACAACAATAGGTATTTTACATACAAAACAACTAAATAATTATATTCTTAGCAAAAAGTTTTAAACCCTTACCTACAATCACACATCTAAAGTGTTCATTTCCTTAAATATAAAACCAAATGGTTTCAGTTTCCATCTATTAATGAAATTGTCATTAATTATGATTTTATTGGTACTTTCTCTCTATTTCAATTATGGTAATGTTTTATTTGGTGATATAACTATATTTTATTGATAAATGTGAATGCTTGTATAATAGTGCATACTTGGATGAATAAGTGATATTTATAATATTTATCTATTACACATATTATATAATTTGTATAATACATCAATATTTATTTAATAATTATATTATGAAGTATAAATTAAATATTATTAGTATAAAATATTGTTTTATTTGGATATACATAGTATATAATTCTTTTTCTCAACATGATAAATATATACGATGTATATTTGGAATATTAAATTTTATAATATAAAATATACCACATATTTATTGTATAAATATTATATATTTAGAGCACATTGTAGTTGTTTAAATATTATATAATATTACTATAATATATAAAGTATAAAAATGACTCATGAATGCTTCACGTTTAAAGCCTTTCATTTTATTTAGTGATTGAATTTTGTGGAAGGGAGAGAAAATAGTGAAAAGGAAGAGAAAATCATGGTATAAGGATTTTAAAATTTATTATGACAAATTTATACTAAACAAATAACATAAATCTTTAAATTTATTCTAGAAATATACGAAGAATCTGTAACTGTTATATTCAAATGTAATAGAATATAAAATTATTAAATTAAAAAAATATGGTTATACAATGTACGTTTTATAAATATTTACTGAATTTAAATTACATTACTTCATACATAATTATAGATCTAAATGTCCAAACAATTAGAAAAAATTTAAACCCCAAAAAAGTTGAATATATTTTCATTACCATATAGATGAGAGAAAAACATTTAATAAGGAAGAAGGGAATAAAATAAATCCCTAATTTAGTGGGATCTATTTATTTTCTAAATCTGCCAAAATAGTAAAAAAATCTTTCATTATTAAAATAAACCACAAGTGATGTTATTTATATAAATAGTCTTAAATAAGAGACCTACCATGTAAAAAGCACTATGAATATTTAGTTGAAAAACAATCACCTATCATATAAACATTTTATGTAGTGATTCGTAGGTGATTAAATGTTGATAATGACACGTCTGATGGAGAAAATAGTTTGACATATTCAAAGAAATGTGTCTTTTAATGACTAGACTAGATAATTTCGAAAGTTAACCAAAACAAAATGTCTTTTTACATTATACAGATAGTACATTTTAAAATTTATACAGTTATGTTCTATTTCACAAATCAACAAGAATCTTATATATTCAAAAGGTACATTAAATTTTGAATAATACCAAAAGGAAAAGGAAACAAGATATCATCATATATGATCAATGAATATCTATAGAAAGCAACAAGAAATGTTTGGTATTTACAAAATTTACAGGGCTTACGGTAAAATAATCTAAGGTTTAATAGTCGAAACATACAGTACTAGGATTTCAAAGATTTGAAAATTATTCATCATTAAAAAAAATAAAAAAAAATAGAGGAATGAAGAATATGGAGTACATTAATGTGAACTGCCGTGACAATGATTGACTACCATATGACGGTTTCCAGCAGTAAAATTGGACAGAATATTTTGAAGCTTTTGGCCATAAAATCCAGGGTCCAATGAATCAATGTCATCCCAATTAGTAGAATTAGAACAAGAAGAATAGTTTCCTATATTGTTGCACCATTTCCCGGGCACCACCCCCTGCTGCGAGCGATTTAAGATATACCTGTCGAGCTCGTCTAAAGTAGGATCACCTTCTTTAAATGGCCTAGCAAATATTGCCCCCACTTTGTGCACAAGATTGTCGTAGTTTGAGACATTTATAGGAACGGAGCACCTGAGATCCTGGTTTACTATGGTATTTCTAAATTCTGGGGAATTGCATAGCACAGTCTGAAAGTAGGATTCGAGAGGAGAGACAACATTGGCGTAGTACATTAGTAATTTCCGGGGAAAGTTGTCCCAACCTTTGATGCAGTGTTCCATAAGGGCTCTGCTCAATGCCATCCAAGGGGAACCTAGAAATTGAAATTAAAGTCATTCACCCATTCAAATTTAACAAGAAACAGGATATAAGAAGCAAAGGGAGCCAACCTCCAAATATATCAAAAGTTGTTGGTAGTTCTCTAGTCTCTACAGCATAGTGAAGGTTAGTAGCCCGTTTTGAGTATAGGCTGGGGTCAACAACAATCCGATTGAAATTATGCTGCCTGCAATAACATAGCATTTTTGGGAAAACGTTAACAATCACATCCTTAATTAGTCGGAATGTAGATTAAGTGCGGGATTTTAAGGTATATGCAATGATAATATAAACAAAGATATCTAAATAATTTGCACACCATATAAAATATAAACTGCAACACCCCGCCAATTACACGTAGATTTGTATTTATCTAGAAACATTAATGGTCGTGACACCCTTACCCCTTCTGGTCAGTAGTCCAATTGGTGAAGCCAACGAAATTGATATCCCTTGGCAAGGAAGTAAAAGCAAACAAGATATCTGCAATTAATGGTAAAGCGTTGCCCAATTTATAACATCATCAAATAATAGCAGCCAAAATATAAGGAAAATTGAGTACTGTAACAGTAGTCTAGTACTAGTAGGCCATTGGTAATCATGAAAATTACCGTCTTGAGTAAAAAGTGGGTAGTCGGAAGAGCTTAAGGTGAAAAACCAATCCCATAATGGACTAATTCGAAGGAGCAAGGCGGCGGCGTGAAGCATGGCAGCGAGAGCAGAGGCGCCCGATTCCATATTGTGATAGTTCACTGCATAACTTTTACCGACGACGTTCACATTTCCAAAAGCCCGAAACACACGTTCAGATTCAACAGAAAGGGCTAATTCCATCCTCTCTTCGTCTTCCCCATCGAGAAGGTGTAAAAGGTACTGGTTTCTTGGGTGATACACTGCTTTTAACAGTCTCAACATTCGTTTACTTTCCCCTCTAAAACCAAAAATCCAATAAGCGAGGATCGGAGGGTCACCAGGCCCTTTTGACGGATGGATTCTCTGTATTGACGTATCATCAATTACAATAGTACTAGTTTGATCTGGAATATTCGTCATACTGTACTCAAATCTGCTGCAGAGTACTCCTACAACTAAAAGTAGCAAAGCTGCTGCAACCAAAATAGAAAGCCGTTGATGAATACCTTGACGACTTGTCCAATTCCAGGAAATAAACATCTTAAGCATCATCTTTGATAGTAGTATATTCGATGAGCTTAATAGTGCAAGATTTGATCTTAATAGTATCCTTATCTATCTCAGGGAAAGAAAGGCTTTGAGGTGAATTGGTAATAGACTAATTTGCTCATCAGAACAAGTAAAAAAATGCCGGTTTGTGGGACCCGTTGGGGGGGAAAATAGGGGTACCAAAACCAAACAAACAAGTCATGAGTGACATCTTAAATGAGTTTGGTTATGAGTGACATCTTAATGATTATTAGAAAATGGATGAAAGCTTACGCCACAACTACAATACCAAACTTCAATATATGCTTTTTTTTTTCTTTTTCTAGTGACAAGTAAAAGCCGTTTCAAACAGGAACTCATAGACGACGGGACGCAATAATTTCAAAGTGAAAGAATAGTAAAACAGCAAGGAAAAGTTCCAAGACATACTGCAGCAAGCTGAAATGATTTGTCGGGACAGCCATCCATCAGTTGGACCAAGTAGTATCTACTAGTCTGTATAGATCTGGTTCTCGAACATAACCCTTGAATTTCCCACTGTCGACTTGGACGTGCTCCTTTATGCCAAAAAAAAAAAAAGCATCAATTTTCAGAAACCACTAGTGTTTAGTGGTTATTAACTTCCTATAGTTACTATATACATAATTACTTCCTATAGCTACTATTCAATTGTTACGGTAGTGTATTCGCTGTATTCGCGATATTGTATTCATAAATACAATAACAAAAAATGCCTAAAAATTAGGACAGTCTAGCTGTACGCGCATGTATTTACATGTATTCGTGTCATGTATTCATGAATACAACAACAAAAAATGCCTAAAATCATGGCAGTCCAGCTGTACGCGCATGTATTCACATGTATTCGCGCTGCTGTATTCGCAAAAAGCGCCTAAAATCAGGGTAATCCAGTTGTACGCGCATGTATTCACATGTATTCGCGTTGCTGTATTCATGAATACAGCATCAAAAAGCACCTAAAATCAGGGCAATCCAATTGTACATACATGTATTCACATGTATTCGCGTCATATATTCATGAATACAGTAACAGCAATCACCTTAAAAATAAGTATGTCCAGCTGTCTAAAAACGGAAATAATATCAATTAGCGTGATACACTCCTAATATAACTCAACAATTTTAATTTTAACATACCTCATTATCAACATAATTAATTAGAATGATTTTTCAGTTGTATATAACTTTTATATTTAGCGTGTTTTAATATTATTTTTTACTGTTGCATTCATTAGATTCAATGTTTGTATTTACTGTATTCGCTATTTTATATTCAGTGTATTCAAATGTATTTGTATTAACAATATTTTAGTTATTTCTAATACATGTTATCACTGTTGTATTCAGTATATTTTATTGGTTGTATTCACTGTATTTCTATTGTATTTAGTGTATTTTACTATATTTCACTGTATTTTAAAATTAAATGTATTCAGTGTTCATATTCTGTTCTATTTTAATGTTTGTATTCAGTATATTTCAATGTTTATATCATGTATTCATACATACTGTATGTACAGTATGTATGAATACAAGTGTATTCAACTGTATTAAAAAGATGCAGACCTTCGAAATACATAAACACATGCAATATATATATATATATATATATATATATATATATATATACACATAAAAATACAATGTCTTTGAGTGAATTTGTACCGAATACAATATATTTGTATCATTGTATGTGACTAAATAGCAAAGAAGACAAGAAAGTTCGTCGGAGATGGCGTTTTCC
The DNA here is from genome assembly GCF_000390325.3 of Nicotiana tomentosiformis. NCBI lineage: Eukaryota > Viridiplantae > Streptophyta > Magnoliopsida > Solanales > Solanaceae > Nicotiana > Nicotiana tomentosiformis. The sequence continues at coordinate 29,928 of NW_027174800.1, read as the reverse complement.
GGCCAAGACTCATTGTATCGCTTCACTACCTCTTCCATTACAATTTACAACGCTTCCAATTCGGACCGCTTATTCCTCTTTTCTCTCTTACTTACCGCGCTAAGAATCCCTCTTTCTCTTCAATCTCTCCGTCGCCCAAGGTATCTCCGCTTCCTTTTTTTGATTATAGGTTTACTTTCATGTTTATAATTTTGAAATTTTTAGGCTTTCTTTCATGATTTATTTCTCTTTCATGTATCTATGATTCAGCCTATTTTTCTCAAAGAAAGAGAGAGAAGAAAGAGAGAGAGAGAAGAAAGAGAGAGAGAAAGAAGAAAAATTCTGAGAGAGAATCGTGTGTTAATTGAAAGAAAGAGCGAGGAAAAATATAAATAGCGTATTTCATGTATCAATAGTAGTATATACCATAAATACTTATTTTGCTATAAAATATAAAAGGTAGCTATAAAAATAATATTTTAAAATAATTTTGGTTTATAATAAATAGTGCGTATACCTTTGCTATATGAGGTAAAATTTACTAGATTCAAATTAGTTAGACTGATGTAGTGTTATGTATTAAAGTTGGCCCAAATACCATTTCCACTCATTTTTCAGCAATCCTGACATTATCCGTTAGTAATGCACCTTATTATTTCATTTCTAAAGAGAAAGAATGATTTGCCCGGAAACATTTATACAATATGTCACTATATATGTTTACAAATACAATGAACATGAAATAAAGGGCAAGTTAAAATATGTGTAATGGATCAAGTCTTTGTGGAAATAAGTTGGGCCTGTACTTGAGACTGGTCATGGACCTTGTCCATTCTACGTAGGGATTTTTTTTTTCTTCCTATACAATATTTAAAAATTATTTATCCAAAATTATCCTAATTTTGTATATTACTCATCCTAAACAAGGATTACTTATAAATTATATGTAAACTATTATTAGTGCCTTGAATTAGGGGATTTAGTTACATCTTTTTTCTATTTTCTCTCCTCTTCTCTTTCCATATTCTCTGCTACCTACTCAGTTACATCTCCTTATCATTGGCAACCCCGATCTCCTCCTGCTCGTAATTAGCTATAAAAAAAACTAAAATGGAGATTTAGATGCAAAGGAAAACTCCACGTACTAACTTCAAAAACAATAAGTCTACTCTCTAACTTTACTTGGAATAATATTGAGTGACATAACAACCAAGTCTTCCTCACTAGTTGTCTTTATAGCTTTGCTAGTTCATCTCCACCCAACTTGATCTCATAAGAATTCAAAATTTTAACAGCTTCCTTGTTGTAACTGGAATTTGTAATGTAATTCATGCCCAACTTTTTTTTTCTTTGGTCCAATTTTATTAGGAGAAGTAAACTTAGGCTGCCGATCTTGAAACTACAACATCATATAACTTAAATATAATATCATACAACTTAAAGCATAATTGAGCAGATTCGAAGTTTTAGCAGATTTCAAATTAAATTCAATACCACAAAGGCGAAAATTTACCTTTAAGCAAAATTAAATCCTATCGCCTCCAAACTTCGGAATCAACTTTGTATTAGTATTTTCAACAAGAATCTATGCTACTCAGTTAATTTCTCACACAAAATTCAAATCTCACATAAAACCCAGTTTCTCCGAAGTGCGACGATGACGCTTTTAATGTAAAACTCGAAATTTCTCCATCCAAATCATTCAGTTCCCATTAATATTCAAGTTTTTCCGTTCAAACAAATATAAATCAGTACACATGAGTCGATTTGAAATTCATTCTCTACTTTTCTTTCCTTAATAAATCAACTGAGAAAAGAATAATGTATGCTACATCAACATACAAATTAAAAATAAGATTTATACAAATTTAATGCAAATTTGAATATATACAACAATATACATAGTAACAATAAATTTCATACAACTAATTATATAGTATACAACTTATTTATAACTTATCTACAACTTTCATACATTATTTTTATTCGGTTAAATACAACTACAACATCATACAACTTAAATACAATTTTCATACTAATTTTATATGATTTGTATATATTTTGTAAGTGGTGTGTTCTTCTTCCTCTATGAAATTCCAGTCAAACCCTCCTCTCTTAAAATATTTTTGATACATATAAACAACTTTATGTAAAAAGATCGTATTTATAACTTAAATATAATTTTCATACATTATACGACTATTTTTCAACTTTCATACAACATTCAAATAAAAAAAATATTACAACAGAATACAACTTAAATACAGTCAAAATCAAGTCTAACCTTCACTAAATACTGTAACGACCCGGCCAGTCATTTTAAGACTTATAGCCATGATCCCCTATTAACTGCATCTCCCATATCTATTTCTGCTATTGTAACTTGCCGGGAGGTTTCGTTTTGGTTTTTGGAGTGATTTGGGATACTTAGTCCCTAAACGAAAGCTTAAGTCTTAGGATTTTGATCGTAGTCGGAACTGTATGAAGACGACTCCGGAATGGAGTTTTCGTCGATTTCGTTAGCTCCGTTGGGTGAGTTTGGAGTTAGGAGCGTGTCCGGATTGTGTTTTGGAGGTCCGTAGCTTATTTAGACTTGAAATAGCGAAAGTCAAATTTTTGGAGATTTGGACCGGTAGTGAAAATTTTGATATCGGGGTCGGATTTTGATTCCGAAAGTTGGAGTAGGTCCGTAGTGTTGAATATGACTTGTGTGCAAAATTTGAGGTCATTCAAATGAGATTTGATATGTTTCGACGTCGTTTGTAGAATTTAGAAATTTCAAAGTTCATTAGGCTTGAATCCGTGCATAATTCTTGTTTTTGATGTTGTTCGACGTGATTTGAAGGCTCGACTAAGTTCGTATGGTATTTTAGGATTGGTTGGTATGTTTGGTTGAGGTCCCGGGGGCCTCGAGCGTGTTTCAGATGCTCAACGAGTCATTTTTGGATATAGGGAGTTGACAAATTTTCTGGTGTTATTGCAGACATTTTTCTTCATCGTGTTCGCGAGGGAGATCTCGCGATCGCGTAGGTCATCTGAGAGGTCAGCTAAAATTTCTCTTCACGTTCGCGAAGATGAAGACATGATCACGTAAGGTTATCAGGCAGTGCACCGCGAACGCGTGGGCTAGGCCGCATTCGCGAAGAAGAAGCGAGGCAGAAGTGGAGTTTGAGTGTTACTCTTCACAGTCGCGTGAGGACAATGGCGATCGCGTAAGTGTAAGCAGCTAGTGCATCGCGTTCGCGTAGAGTAAATTTCTGAGGGAGCGAAGTAGTTCTTCGCGATCGCGAGGCCTTTTCCGCGATCGCGATTCAGGAACCACTAGGCAGAATTTAAAGTTCAAAAACGAGGGTTTAAGTTCATATCACAAAATTTGATTGAGAGCTCGGTAGAAGGAGAAATTTGGAGAGATTTTCGGAGGAAGTTATTGGGTAATGATTCCTAACTCCTTTATGATTAAATCCCACTAATCTATGCTTGATTTCATCATTTAATTTCGGATTTGGGGTGGAAATAGGGGAAAAATTGAGAAAAGTTCTTAGGCCGAATTTTGGGATTTTGATCGAGATTTTGGTATCGGATTTGAATGAATTTGGTATGGTTAGACTCGTGAGTGAATGGATGTTCATAATTTGTGACTTTTACCCCATTCCAAGACAAGGGCCTGAGGAGGCTTTTTGGGCGTTTTTCTAATTTCTTGCCTTAGCTTTGATTTCGTTAGCTAGATTAGTTTCTTGTAGCTATATTTATGTTATGTAATTGGTTTTGGCTAGATTTGAGCCATTTGTAATCGCATATTCGTGGAAAGAACATTGTAACAGATTGATTTGAGCTTAGGATTTGGTACTGTTTGATATGTGAGCGCCGTGTACGTGAGGTGAGGAGTACATACACGGGATATTTGTTGTAAAACTCCATTTTTCACTAAGTCATAACTTGTTTTCTCCTTATTCGAAATACACTAGCATATGTAACTATCTTGTTTAGACTAGAATAGCATGCCTACTTGTTTAACTGCCTATTTGAACTCTGTGCAGCATGTTCAGTGAAATTACCTGCTTTCCTTGACTTGAACTTAGTCTAAACTGTAGGATTTCTTGCTGTAATTGTTATTTCAGTTGGTTGCGCTGCATATTTACTTTGGGACAACGAAACGGTATTCCGGGAGATCCCTTTGTACTGCATATTTACTTTGGGACTACGAAACGGTATTCCGAGAGATCCTTCTATTTTGCATATTTATTTTGGGGCTACAGAACGGTATTCCGGGAGATCCCCCTACACATTTACATTTGGGACTACGAGACGGTATCTCGGGAGATCCCCTATTATTATCACTGTGTTCTGAGCTGTTGTCTTTCATTGATTCTATTCCTGTTAGATTTTCGTATTTATTTTACTGCGATAATTCATTATCTTATTTCATTATATTTATAACAGTAGGGCCCTGATCTGATCTCGTCCCTACTCGATCGAGGTTAGGCTTGGCACTTACTGGGTACCGTTGTGGTGTACTCACGCCCTTTCCTGCACATATTTTCGTGTCCAGATCCATGTTCATCTTACCAGCCTCATCACTAGTTGCAGTCGCTGCTGCTTATTGGAGACTTCAAGGTACATCTGCTCGAGCCCACAGATCCTCGGAGTCCCCCTCTATCCCCCTATGTTCATTTTTCCTTATTTCTGTAGAAATGATGTATAGAACGGTTAAGACTTCTTAGTAGCTTGTGACTTATGGTATTTCGGGTTTTGGAAAATTATTTTGTATATTTTCAGAGGTGTTAATTGTGTATGCCGAGTGGTATTAAGTTGCTTATTGGATATTTGTTATGGTTAGTAGTTACTAATCATGCTTTAGTTTTACTTCCGCAAAAGTGTTAGGCTTACCTAGTCGTAGAGACTAGGTGCCGTCACGATGGTTCACAGAGGGAGAAATTGGGTTGTGACAAGTTGGTATCAGAGCTCTAGGTTCATAGGAGTCGTGAGTCACAAGCCGGTTTATTAAAGTCTCGCGGATCAGTATGGAGACGTCTGTACTTATATTCGGGAGGCTATGGAAATGTTAGGAACAAACATACTTCTTTGATTTCCTTGTCGTGCGAGTTATTGGCATCAAATTCTAAAAATTCTCTATTCTATTCTTTCTCAAAGATGGTGAGGACCCGTACCGGAGGATCTGACAACCAGGAACCCGCACCCCCTACTAGAGCCGCCAGAGGCCGGGGCTGGGGTAGAGTACGGCCACGCGGTGTAGCCAGAGCACCCGCGCGAGCTGCGACAGAGTAGGCCCTAGCAGTTCCAGCTGGAGGGCATGCGCCGGAGGTTCCTATTGCTCCACCGGTTTTCCAAGAGACTCTAGCCCAGTTCATGAGCATGTTCAGCACCTTAACTCAGGCTGGATTGATTCCGTTAGCTCCCGCCATATCTCAGGATGGGGGAGGGGCACAGACTCCCGCAACCCATACTCTTGAGCAGAGGGTCCAGGTTGATCAGGCTCCAGAGTTCATTCCTATGCCGCCGGTAGCCCTGGTTTAGCATGAGACTAGGACAACCACTTCTGAGGCAGAACGGCTCTGACTTAAGAGGTACCAGAAGTACCACCCACCTACTTTCAGCGGATTGGCTACAGATGATGCTCAGGGTTTTCTGGAGGAGTGTCATCGTATTCTCCGTACTATGGGCATAGCAGAGACGAGTGGGGTTTCTTTTACCACTTTCTGGCTTAGAGAAGCAGCCTATCAATGGTGGCATGCTTATGAGTTGAGTGGTCCGGATGAGGCAGCTTCACTTACATGGACTCAGTTCTCAGACATGTTTTTGAGAGAGTATGTCCCTTAGAGCCTCAAAGATTCATGACGCGTGAAGTTTGAGCTGTTATGCCAGGGTTCTATGACTGTGTTAGAGTATGTAGTCCGCTTCAGTGATTTGGCCCGACATGCACCGACCTTGGTTGCCACAGTTCGATAGAGGGTTCGACGATTTATTGAGGAACTCCACCCCAGTATCAGGATTAGTATGGTCAGGGAGCTGGAGATGGATATTCCTTACCAACAGGTTGTGAGTATTGCTAAGAGGTTGGAGGTCATGCTTGCCCGAGACCAAGAGGAGAGAGAGGCCAAGAGGTCTCGAGAGACTGGTTCTTATTCTAGAGCTCGTGCCCCAGAAGCCCGCCATGGTAGGTGTTGTGTGGGTCGCCCCGTTCATTTAGCTCTTCTAGCCGCCAGTGGTGTTCCAGCCCATTCTAGGCCCCAGGAGCCTTATTATGCACCGCCAGTATCTAGTGTGCCTCCTGCTCGGGGTACCTTTAGCGGCCAGTCCAGCAGACCTGACCCGAGTTAGTCACAGCAGTCACACCCTCTGAGGGGTTGTTTTGAGTGTGACGACACCCGCCATATTGTGAGGGATTGCCCCAGACTTAGAAGGGTTGCAACTCCACAGACTTCTCAGCCACCATGTGCTCCACTGGGTCCTCAGGCTATGATTTCAGCACCGGCTACCGCCCCACCTTCTCAGCCAGCTCGAGGTGGAGGTCGGAGAGGTCGAGGTCGCCCTAGAGGGGGAGGCCAGGCCAAGTATTATGCTCTTCCAGCTCGTACAGAGGCAATTGCTTCCGACTTTGTCATTACATGTATTGTTCCAGTCTGTCATAGAGATGCGTCGGTATTATTTGACCCAGTCTCTACGTATTCATATGTGTCCTCTTATTTTGCCCCATATTTGGGCGTATCTCGGGATTCTTTGAGTTCCCCTGTTTATGTGTCTACTTCTATGAGAGATTCTTTTATTGTGGACCGCGTGTATCGGTCGTGTTTGATTGCTCTTAGTAGTTTTGAGACCAGATTTGACTTATTATTACTCAGCATGGTAGATTTTGATGTTATCTTAGGCATGGACTGGTTGTCGCCCCATTATGCTATTTTTGATTGTTATGCTAAGACTGTGACGCTGGTTATGCCAGGCTTACCGCGATTAGAGTGGAGAGGTACCTTAGAGTATACTCCCAGTTGAGTTATTTAATTTCTTAAAGCTCAACGAATGGTTGAGAAGGGGTGTGACACGTATCTAGCTTATGTGAGAGATGTCAGTATTGATACCCCTACAGTTGAGTCAGTTCTAGTAGTGAGGGAGTATCCAGATGTGTTCCCAGCTGCTCTTCCGGGCATGCCGCCCTACAGAGATATTGATTTCGGCATTGATTTATTGCCGGACACTCAGCCCATCTCTATTCCTCCATACCGTATGGCTCCTCCTGAGTTTAAGGAGTTGAAGGAGCAGTTGGAGAAGTTTCTTGATAAGGGCTTCATTCGGCCTAGTGTGTCACATTGGGGTGCTCCTGTCTTGTTTGTGAAGAAAAATGATGGTTCTATACGTATGTGTATTGATTATCGCCAGTTGAACAAAGTCACAGTGAAGAACATGTATCCCTTTCCTCGTATTAATGACCTATTTGATCAGCTACAGGGTGCCAAAGTGTTTTCCAAGATTGACTTGCGATCAGGTTATCATCAGTTCAAGATTCGGGAGCCAGATATCCCGAAGACTGCTTTCAGGACCTGATATGGTCACTATGAGTTTCTTGTTGTGTCTTTTGGGCTGACCAATGCCCCAATAGCCTTTATGCACTTGATGCACAGTATGTTTCGGCCCTATATTGATTCTTTCATCATCGTATTCATTGATGACATTCTATTGTATTCGCGGACTCGGGAGGATCATGAGCAGCACCTGAGGACAGTGCTTTAGACTTTGAGAGAAAAGAAGTTGTATGCAAAGTTCTCAAAATATGAATTCTTGTTAGACTCCGTGGCATTTTTGGGTCATATTGTGTCGAGTGAGGGGATCAAGGTGGATCCGAAAAAGGTGGAAGCCATGCAGAGTTGGCCCAGACCGTCCTCAGCTATAGAGATCCGGAGTTTCCTTGGTTTGGTGGGGTATTACCGTCGGTTTGTTAAGGGATTTTATTCTATTAAAGCACCTATGACCAGGCTGACCCAGAAGGGTGCTCCGTTCAGGTGGACAGAGGAGTGTGAGGAGAGCTTTCAGAAGCTCAGGACAACTTTGACTACAACTCCAGTATTGGTATTGCCTTCAGGTTCGGGGTCTTATACAGTTTATTGTAATGCGTCGTGAGTTGGCCTCGGTGCGGTGTTGAGGCAGGACCGTAGGGTGATTGCCTACGCGTCCAGTCAGCTGAAGGTACATGAAAAGAACTATCCTGTCCACGACCTTGAGCTAGCAGCTATTGTTCATGCCTTGAAAATTTGGATGCACTATTTGTACAGCGTCCCTTGTGAGATCTACACTGATCACCGGAGTTTGCATTATCTGTTCAAGCAGAAGGATATGAATTTGCATCAGAGGAGGTGGTTAGGGCTGCTTAAGGATTATGACATTACCATTTTGTACCATCCCGGCCGATGCTTTGAGTCGTCGGGTAGAGAGTTTGGGGAGTTTAGCATATCTACCAGCAGTAGAGAGGCCCATGGCATTGGATGTCCAGGCCTTAGCCAACCAGTTTGTAAGGTTGGATATTTCTGAGCCGAGTCGAGTACTGTCTTGTGTGGTCTCTCGGTCTTCTCTTTATGATCGTATCAGTATGATGACCCCCATCTGCTTGTCCTTAAGGACACGGTCCAGCACGGTGATGCTAAGGAGGTCACTATTGGGGAGGATGGTGCATTGAGGATGCAGGGCAGGTTATGTGTGCCCAATGTGGATGGTTTGCGTGAGTTGATTCTCCAGGAGGCTCTTAGCTCGCGGTACTCCATTCATCCGGGTGCCGCGAAGATGTATCAGGACCTGAGGCAACATTATTGGTGGAGAAGGATGAAGAAGGACATTGTTGAGTATGTGGCTAGATGTCTAAATTGCCTGCAAGTGAAGTATGAGCATCAGTGATCGGGTGGGCTACTTCAGAAGATAGAGATTCCGGAGTGAAAATGGGAGCGGATCACTATGGACTTCGTTGTTGGACTCCCACGAACTTAGCGGAAGTTTGATGCAGTTTGGGTGATTGTGGACTTGCCGACCAAGTCAGCTCATTTCGTTCTTCTGATGACTACCTATTCTTCCGAGCAGCTGGCTCGAATATAAATTCGTGAGATTGTTAGACTTCATGGCGTACAAGTATCTATCATCTCTGACCGGGGCATGCAGTTTACATCGCGGTTCTGTAGAGCCGTACAGTAGGAGTTGGGTACTCGAGCGGAGTTGAGCACAGCTTTTCACCCTCAGACGGACGGGCAGTCCGAGCACACTATTCAAATTCTTGAGGATATGCCCCGTGCGTGTGTGATGGAATTTGGAGGTTATTGGGATCAGTTCTTGCCACTTGCGGAGTTTGCCTACAACAACAGTTATCAATCCAGCATTCAGATGGCACAGTATGAGGCTCTGTATGATAGGCGGTGTCGGTTCCCAGTGGGTTGGTTCAAGTCGGGCGAGGCCAGATTATTGGGTATAGACTTGGTTCAAGATGCCTTGGAGAAGGTGAAGGTGATTCAGGATAGACTTCACACAACCCAGTCCAAACAGAAGAGCTATGCAGACCGGAAGGTTCGCGATGTTGCATTCATGGTTGGAGAGTGGGTCCTGCTTCGGGTATCGCGTATGAAGGGCGTTATGAGGTTCGAAAAGTGGGGTAAGCTAAGCCCAAGGTTTATTGGCCCCTTTGAGGTATTGCGGCGAGTTGGGGAGGTTGCCTATGAGCTTTCTTTATCTCCCAGCCTAGCAGGAGTTCATTCAGTTTTTTCATGTTTCGATGCTCCGGAGGTATCACGGCGATCCGTCTCATATGTTGGATTTCAGCTCAGTCCAGTTGGACAAGGATCTATCCTATGTTGAGGAGGCAGTGGCTATTTTGGACAGGTAGGTTCGGAAGCTGAGGTCAAAGAACATTGCATCAGTAAAGGTTCAGTGGTGGAGTCAGCCGGTCGAGGAGGCGACTAGGAAGACCGAGCAGGATATGCGCAGCCGTTATCCTCATATTTTTCCCACTTCAGGTATGTCTCTATACTCGTTCGAGGATGAATGATTATTTTAAGAGGGGGAGGATGTAACGACCCGGTCGGTCATTTTTAGAATTATAGCCCCGATCCTCTATTAACTGCTTCTCCCATATCTATTTCTGCTATTGTGACTTTCCGGGAGGTTTTGTTTTGGTTTTTGGAGTGATTTGGGATACTTAGTCCCTAAACGAAAGCTTAAGTTTTAAGATTTTGATTGTAGTCGGAACTGTGTGAAGACAACTCCGGAATGGAGTTTCGTCGGTTCCGTTAGCTCCGTTGGGTTATTTTGGACTTAGGAGCGTGTCCGGATTGTGTTTTGGAGGTCCGTAGCTTATTTAGGCTTGAAATGACGAACATCGAATTTTTGGAGATTTGGACCGACATTGAAAATTTTGATATCGAGGTCGGATTCCGATTTCGGAGGTTGGAGTAGGTCCGTAGTGTTGAATATGACTTGTGTGCAAATTGTGAGGTCATTCTGATGAGATTTGATATGTTTCGATGTCGTTTGTAGAATTTAGAAATTTCAAAGTTTATTAGGCTTGAATCCGTGCATAATCTGTGTGTTTGATGTTGTTCGACGTGATTTAAAGGCTCGACTAAGTTCGTATGGTATTTTAGGATTAGTTGGTATGTTTGGTGGAGGTCTGTGGGGCCTCGGGTGTGTTTTAGATGCTCAACAGGTCATTTTTGGACATAGGAAGTTGGCAGATTTTCTGGTGTTATTGTAGACATTTTTCTTCATCGCGTTCGCCAGGGAGATCTCGCGATCGCGTAGGTCATCTCAGAGGTCAGCTAAAATTGCTCTTCGCATTTGAGAAGATGAATACGCGATCGCGTAAGGTTATCAGGCAGTGCACCGCGAACGCGTGGGCTAGGCCGCGTTCGTGAAGAAGAAGTGAGGCAGCAGTGGAGTTTGAGTGTTACTCTTCGCGGTCGCGTGAGGACAATTGCGATCGCGTAGGTGTGAGCAACTAGTACATGGCGTTCGCGTAGAGTAAATTTTTGAGGGAGCAAAGTTGTTCTTCGCGATCGCGAGGACTTTTCCGCGATAGCGATTAAGGAACCACTGGGAAGAATTTAAAGTTCAAAAACGAGGGTTTAAGTTCATATCACAAAATTTGATTGAGAGCTCGGTAGAAGGCGAAATTTGGAGAGATTTTCGGAGGAAGTTATTGGGTAATGATTCCTAACTCCTTTATGATTAAATCTCACTAATCTATGCTTGATTTCATCATTTAATTTCAGATTTGGTGTGGAAATAGGGGGAAAATTAAGAAAAGTTCTTAGGCCAAATTTTGGGATTTTGATCGAGATTTTGGTATTGTATTTGAGGGAATTTGGTATGGTTAGACTCGTGAGTGAATGAATGTTCATAATTTGTGACTTTTACTCGATTCCGATGTGGGTCCGGGGAGGCTTTTTGGGCGTTTTTCTAATTTCTTGCCTTAGCTTTGATTTTGTTAGCTAGATTAGTTTCTTGTAGCTATATTTATATTATGTAATTGGTTTTGGCTAGATTTGATCCATTCAGAGTAGGATATTCGTGGAAAGAGCATTGTGACGGATTGGTTTGAGCTTGGTTCGAGGTAAGTGGCTTGCCTAACCTTGCGTGGGAGAAACTCCCCTTAGGGTTTGGTACTGTTTGTTATGTAAGCGCCGTGTACGTGAGGTGACGAGTACGTACACGGGATATTTGTTGTAAAACTTTATTTTTCACTAAGTCATAACTTGTTTTCTCCTTATTCGAAATACACTAGCATATGTAACTATCCTGTTTAGACTAGATTAGCATGCCTACTTGTTTAACTGCCTATTTAAACTCTGTGTAGCATGTTTAGTGAAATTACCTGCTTTCCTTGACTTGAAATTAGTCTAAACTGTAGGATTTCTTGCTGTAATTGTTATTTCAGTTGGTTGCGCTGCATATTTACTTTGGGACTATGGAACGGTATTCCGGGAGATCCCCCTGTACTGCATATTTACTTTGGGACTACGAAACGGTATTCCGGGAGATCCCCATATTTTGTATATTTATTTTGGGACTACGGAACGGTATTCCGAGAGATCCCCTTGCACATTTATGTTTGGGACTACGAGACGGTATCTCGGGAGATCCCCTGTTGTTATCACTGTGTTCTGAGCTGTTGCCTTTCATTGATTCTATTCCTGTTAGATTTTCATATTTATTTTACTGTGATAATTCATTCTGTCTTATTTCATTATATTTATAACAGTAGGGCCCTGATCTGATCTCGTCGCTACTCGACCGAGGTTAGACTTGGAACTTACTGGGTACCGTTGTGGTGTACTCACGCCCTTTCCTGCACATATTTTTCGTGTGCAGATCCAGGTTCATCTTACCAACCTCATCACTAGTTGTAGTTGTTGCTGCTTATTGGAGACTTCAAGGTATATCTGCTCATGCCCACAAATTCTCGGAGTCCCCATCTATCCCCCTATGTTTATTTTTCCTTCTTTCTGTAGAAATGATGTATATAACGGTTAAGAATTCTTAGTAGCTTATGACTTACGGTATTTCGGGTTTTGAAAAATTGTTTTGTACATTTTCAGAGGTATTAATTATATATGCCGAGTGTCATTCAGTTGCTTATTGGATCTTTGTTACGGTTAGTAGTTATTGTTCATGCTTTAGTTTTATTTTCGCAAAAGTGTTAGGCTTACCTAGTCGTAGATACTAGGTACTGTCACGACGGTTCACGGAGGAAGAATTTGGGTCGTGACAAACACCCTCAAAAATGAGATATAAAATTCAAAGAATATTTTCAATTGTTTGCAACAACACCCAATCCAAACAAACAATAGTTTTTGAAAACTCAAATTTGAATTCAAAGCTTCAGAGCTTTTTAATGGAAGTCAATGGTGGAGAATCAAATACTTTCAAAATTATTGATTGACATTTTCAATCCGAACACTAATTGTGCAACATGAAAAGAAATTTCTAAGTTAAAACTCTATATTATAACAATTGAAATTCATTGATGAATTTCGTAGGGAAAAAAGGATGAAAAGCATAGAAAAACGAAGGAAGAAAATAGGGGAAAGAAGAGAGAAGGAGAGAGAGAGAGCGCATGGATGGGGATTCCTTATTCAATTCCTAATATAAAGTGATGCTCATTTAAAACTAATTTATATATAATTGGTAAATATTATATGCCCATATAATTAAGTTAAAACTTGATTAGTGAGGGTAATAAAGTTTCATATATAGTATAGGAAGGTTAAAAATCCCTTCTATCAAAATCATATTACCACTAACAACTTGTTTGGATGTTACCTATTGTATTGTGTCCTATTATTATCTTAAATACAATGTTTATTTTAATTGTTACTTAAATTTTATTGTATCGTATCGTTAAATCCGTCGTTACGTAACGACGAAAAGTGCCACTTTATGGAACGACGGATTTGGTGTGGTGGCGTTGTTACCTTGCTTTTTTCTCTCATCTTACTCTTCCTTATTATTAAATAATTCTATTTTATCCTTTATCCTACTCTTTTATATAATAATTCTACTATGTATCCTATTTTTTTTTAATAATATTGCAAGTTTATTCTTTATATTGTTGGTAGATGACATCATAAAACAACGAAAAATGATACAATCTATCTGAATGTTGTAATTATCAAACAATAAAACATAATACAATAGGATACAAACACATGTAACAACGAGTCCGGAACCAAAGTATGGTTCTTTTGGACTCAAGCAACACAAATAGGTTTAAAATGTTACACCCCACGTTTTCGTACGTTAAAGTTTCATCGTAAGTTAATCGACGTAAGTTTGGGAATGAGATTTATTTTGGGATTATAAGCATCATGCCATTTCAAACAGGTGATAAGTAAATTCGTGAAGGTAAGAGGGTAAGTGAATCGAAGAAAATGAGTTTCATCGAAATTTGACATTTTGCGGTAAAATACGGTCCGAGCTATAATACCCGATATTTACGGACTAGTACCATACAAGGTACCATATGACTGCGATAGTATGATGTATAAGGTATATTAAAAAATAAGTAAAATTTTTAAGTAATTTAAGACAATTCTTAATTATGCGGGTAGCGGGATATTACCTAATTAATTAATAAATTAGTGGATAAAGATTTAAAATTCCCATCCCACCCCCACGTGGCAGCAAGCCACACCTTAAGCAAATGACTCTTAGTCATTTTGATCACGTGGCAACCTAAAATGCTAATTATAAGACACATCAATTCCAACTTTTTTAATAAAAAATCAGATGTGAAGCTTTGGCAAAGTTAGTAACGTTTCCAACATTTTCAATACAAATCAGACGTGAAGCTTTGGCAAAGTTAGTAACGTGACTTCTTACAAAATTCCTACAAATTCCTACAAAAGAAATCCAACGAGAATTATTAAAATCTTAGCAACGTAAAATTTTGCGGTTCTAAAGGAGTACGGTGCAAACTTTTTCAAGAATATCATACGGATTTTTCCCTACTACAGGTATATTGAGGCTATCATTCTTTCTTTTTGGCATGATCCAAATGATATAAAAGAAACGAGCAAACACACAACTTTCATAAACGACTTTATTCATAGAAATACTAGGGGTCTCTATATTTAAATTTTATATATGTATGTCATCCAATTATAGTGTATTACCGGTTGGTTTGGTATTATTTCTGTCATGAGTTACATCATTAGTCAACAAATTTGATCATAAGGTTTTTACTGCATTCATATGTATTTTGGACTAGCTGGCCATTCTTCTTAAATCTTAGTATTTTGAATTGGATAGTGAGAGTCTTATTGAGTACTGAGATTTCCACAACTTTATAATGTAGCTTATAAAAACAAACAAAGACATAATCATAGTAGTACAAGATGCAGAAAACGTAAAGTCAGTTGAATTGACTAGCTAGATTACGTACTAGGATTATGAAGTACGTGGTTCCCCCACTGCTATTGACTTGTTGGTAAAGTTTATCTGAAAGGAATATTGAGATTATTAACATATTTCCTGTAACGACCCGACCGGTAGTTTTGAGAGCAATAGCCCCGATCCCCTATTAACTGCTTTCCCCAAATCTTTTTCTGCTATTGTGACTTGCCGGGATGATTGGTTTTGAGTTTCGGAGTGTTTTGGGACACTTAGTCCCTTAATGAGAGCTTAAGCCTTAGGATTTGGACCGTAGTCGGAACTATGTGAAGACGACTCCGGAATGGAATTATGTCAATTTCGTTAGCTCCGTTAGGTAATTTTGGATTTAGGAGCGTATCCGGATTGTGTTTTGGAGGTTTGTAGCTCATTTAGGCTTAAAATAGCGAAATTCAAATTTTTGAAGTTTTGGGCCGGTAGTGGAATTTTTGATATCAGGGTCATTTTTCGATTCCGAAAATTGGAGTAGGTCCGTAATTTGATAGGTTTCGGCATCGGTTATTGAATTTTGAAGTTTTAAGTTCTTTAAGTTTCAATTGGAGGGTGATTCGTGATTTTAGCGTTGTTTGATGGGATTTGAGAGCTCGACTAAGTTGGTATGTTTGATCGAGGTCCCGGGGGCCTCGGGTGTGTTTCGGATGCTCAACGAGTCATCTTTGGACTTAGAGAAATAGCAGATTTCTGGTGTTTTATTGCAGAAAAATCCTTCATCGCGTTCGCGAGAGGTGTCTCGCGATAGCGTAGTGCGTCTGGGAAAGGCAGCGAAGTTGTTCTTCGCGTTCGCGATGTTGTTCCTGCGTTCGCGAATGTGTGGGACCTTAAGCCTACGCATTTGCGATATGGTCCTCGCGTTCGCGTAGAGGAATGGGGCAGAGGAAGCTTCTGGCATTAAGCCTACGCGTTCGCGAAGAGGTTCCCGCGTTCACGAAGGGTTCGTCAGTGGAAGGTACGCGTTCGCGAGAGTCCCCTCGCGTTCGCGAAGGAGGAATTTTGGGACAGTGGAAGATTGTTCATCGCGTTCGCGATCGTGATATCGCGTTCGCGAAGAAGAACACACCTGGGCAGAATTTAAGGTTAAAAAACGAGGGTTGAGTTCATAACACAAAAAAATTGATTGAGAGCTCGGTAGGAGGCGAAATTTTGAGAGATTTTCGGAGGAAGTTTTTGGGTAATGATTCCTAACTCCTTTATGGTTATATTCCACTAATCTATGGTTGATTTCATCTTTTAATTTTGGATTTGGGGTGAAAAATTGAGAAAGATTCTTAGGCCGAATTTTGGGGCTTTGATCAAGATTTTGGTATTGGATTTGAGCAATTTTGATACGAGTAAACTCGTGAGCGAATGGGTGTTCGTATTTTGCGACTTTTACCCGATTTCGAGACGTGGACCCGGGGTGACGTTTTGGGCGTTTTTCCTGATTTCACTCTTTAGCTTCGAATTAATTAGCTAAATTAGTTACTTATAGTTATATTTACATTATGCAATTTATTTGAATAGATTCGGGCCATTTAGGGTCGGATACTCGTGGCAAGAACGTGTTATCGAGGTGATTTGAATGGTTCGAGGTAAGTGGCTTGCCTAACCTTGTGTTGGGGACTTTTCCCTTAGGATGTCTTGATATTATTTGGTGTGTGGGCGCCGTGTACGTGAGGTGACGAGTACGTACGCGGGCTGTTATTGCAAAAATCCCATTTATCCTTTTTAAATCATAAATTGTTTCTCTTATTAAATTGTACTAATATGTTTAATTGTGTAGTTTAGACTAGAAAAGCATGCTTACGTGTTTTAACCGCCTATTTGACATTCTGTGCGCCGTGCTTAGTTAAATTCCTATTTTCCTTGTTTGTGTTCAGTATAAACTGTATAACTCGATGCCATACCTGCTATTTTATCTTGCGTTGCATATTTACTTTGGGACTACGGACATATTCTGGGAGATCCCCTTGTATTGCATATTTACTTTGGGACTACAGACGTATTTCGGGAGATCCCCCAGCACTGCATATTTACTTTGGGACTACGGGCGTATTCCGGGAGATCCCCCTGTACTGCATATTTATTTTGGGACTACGGACGTATTCCGGGAGATCCCCCTGTACTGCATATTTACTTTGGGACTACAGATGTATTCCGGGAGATCCCCATGTACTGAATATTCATTTGAAACTACGGGATGGTATCCCGAGAGATTTTCCCACTCTGATTACCTTGTTTTGAGCCGAGGGCTCCCTTAACCGTTAAATTTTCGAGAATTTCTCTAACTATGTTACCGTAAATTTAACTTATATCTTTTACTGTTTAATTTATTATATTTACTCCGGCAGGGCCTTGACCTGACCTCGTCACTACTCGATTGAGTTTAGGCTTGGCACTTACTGGGTACCATTGTGGCTTACTCATGCCCTTCCCTGCACATGTTTTCATGTGCAGATCCAGGTGCGAGCTATCAGCCTCGGGGTTAGTTCGTGCTACTGATTCTAGGAGACTTCAAGGTACTTCTGCTTGCGTCCACAGATCTTCGGAGTACACTTCTGCTCCCTCGCCTATATACTTTCTTTATTATCCTCAGACTTTTGTATAGAACTACATAGATTATAGCAGCTTGTGACTTAGTGATATTCCGGGTCTTGGAAAATTATTTTGTATATGCCGAGTGGTACTTCTCTTGGCTATTTATAATATGCTGTTTATCTTTAAAATATTGTGTTTTCTTTATATTTTTAGGAATATTAGGCTTACCTAGTCGTAAAGACTAGGTGCCATCACGACACCTTACGGAGGATTAATTTGAGTCGTGACAAGTTGGTATCAGAGCACTAGGTTCATAGGAGTCGCGAGTCATAAGCCGGTTTATTAGAGTCTCGCGGATCGGTACGGAGACGTCCGTACTTATCTTCGGGAGGCTATGTTACTGTTAAGAACAATCATATTTCTTTGATTTCCTTGTCATGCGAGTTATTGACATCAAAAATTCTAAGATTCTATTCTATTCTTTCTCACAGATGGTGAGCACCCGCAATGGGAGGACCAACGATTAGGCACCCGAGCCCCCTGCCAGAGCCGCTAGAGGCCGGGGTTGGGGTAGAGAACGACCATGCGGTGCAGCCCGAGCACCTGCAAGAGCTGCGTCAGAGGAGCCCCTAGCAGCTCCAGCTGGAGGGCCAGTGCCGGAGATCCCTATTGCTACTCCAGCCCTCCAGGAGACTTTAGCTCAGTTCTTGAGCATGTTCAGCACTCTGGCTCAGGCTGGACTATTTCCGATAGCTCCCGCTACATCTCAGGCCGGGGGAGGGGCACAAACTCCCGCAACCCGCACTCCTGAGCAGAGGGTCCAGGTTGATCAGGCCCAGAGTATATTCCTATGCCCCCAGTGGCTCCGGTTCAGCATGAGATCAGGGTAGCTGCTTCTGAGGCAGAGCATATCAGACTTGAGAGGTACAAGAAGTACCACTTACCTACTTTCAGCGGACTAGCTTCAGATGATGCTCTGGGTTTTCTTGAGGAGTGTCATCGTATTCTCCGCACTATGGGTATTGTGGAGATGAGTGGGGTTTCTTTCACCGCTTTCCAGCTGAGGGGATCAGCATATCAATGGTGGCGTGCCTATGAGCTGAGTAGTCCGGATGAGGCAGCCTCACTCACTTGGACTCATATTTCAGAGATGTTCTTGTGTGAGTATGTTCCTCAGAGCCTCAGGGATGCTTGGCGTGCAGAGTTTGAGCAGTTGCGTCAGGGTGCTATGATTGTATCGGAGTATGCAATCCGTTTCAGTGAGTTAGCTCGCCATGCACCGGCTCTGGTTGCTACAGTCATAGAGAGGTTTTGTCGTTTCATTGAGGGACTCCACCCCAGTATTCGAACCAGTATGGCCAGGGAGTTAGAGATGGACATCACTTATCAGCAGGCAGTGAGCATGCCAGGAGAGTGGAGGGCATGTTTGCCCGGGATAGAGAGGAGAGAGAGGCCAAGAGGTCTCGAGAGACTGGTCATTATTCAGGAGCTCGTGCACCAGCAGCACGCTATGGTAGGGGTTTTGTGAGTCGCCCTGTTCATTTAGCTCTTTCAGCAGCCAGCGGTGTTCCAGGTCCTCCTAAACCTCAGGAGCCCTATTATGCACCGCCAGTATCCAGTATGCTTCCTACTCGAGGTGCTATTACCGGCCAGTCTAGCAGCCCAGGTCCGAGTCAGTCTCAGCCGCTGTCCTCCGAGAGGTTGTTTTGAGTGTGGTGACACTCGTCACCTGGTTAGATATTGCCCCAGAGCCAGGAGGGGTGCACCTCTACAGACTTATCTGCCTCCATGTGCTCCACCGGGTCCTCCGGCCATTCTTTCAGCACCAACTGCTAACCCACCTCCTCAGTCAGCTCGAGATGGAGGTCGGGGAGGTCGAGGGCGCCCTAGAGGGGGAGGCCAGGCCAGGTACTATGCCCTTCCAGCCCGTTCAGAGGTCGTTGCTTCAGATTCAGTCATCACAGGTATCGTCGCTGTCTGTCATAGGGATGCATCAGTATTATTTGACCCAGGCTCTATGTATTCATATGTGTCTTCTTATTTTGCTCCATATTTGGGGATATCTCGGGATTCTTGGAGTTCCCCTATTTATGTATTTACTTCTGTGGGAGATTCTCTCGTTGTGGACCGCGTATATCGGTCGTGTTTGATTGCTCTTAGTGGTTTTGAGACCAGAGGCGATTTATTATTACTCAATATGGTAGATTTTGATGTTATCTTGGGCATGGACTGGTTGTCACCCCATTATGCTTTTCTTGATTGTCATGCTAAGACTGTGACGCTGGCTATGCCAGGTTTGCCGAGATTAGAGTGGAGAGGTACCTTAGAGTATACTCCCCGCAGGGTCATTTCATTTCTTAAGGCTCAGCGAATGGTTGAGAAGGGGTGTGATGCGTATTTGGCCTATGTGAGAGATGTCAGTATTGATACCCCTACAATCGAGTCAGTTCCAGTAGTGAGGGACTTTCCAGATGTGTTTCCAGCTGATCTTCCGGGTATGCCGCCCGATAGAGATATTGATTTCGGCATTGATTTGTTATCGGGCACTCAGTCCATTTCTATTCCTCCCTATCGTATGGCTCCTCCTGAGTTGAAGGAGTTAAAGGAGCAGTTGCAGGAGTTGCTTGATAAGGGCTTCATCAGGCCCAGTGTATCACCTTGGGGTGCTCCGGACTTATTTGTGAAGAAGAAGGATGGTTCTATGCGTATGTATATTGATTATCGGCAGTTGAACAAGGTTACAGTGAAGAACAAGTATCCTTTGCCTCGTATTGATGATTTATTTGATCAGTTACAGGGTGCCAGGGTGTTTTCCAAGATTGACTTACGTTCTGGCTATCATCAGTTGAAGATTCGGGAGCCGGATATCCCGAAGACTGCTTTCAGGACCAGATATGGTCACTATGAGTTTCTTGTCATGTCATTTGGGCTGACCAATGCCCCAACAACCTTTATGCATTTGATGCATAGTGTATTCCGGCTTTATCTTGATTCCTTCATCATTGTGTTTATTGACGACATCTTGGTATATTCCCGGTCTCGGGAAGATCATGAGCCGCACCTGAGGACCGTGCTTCAGACTTTGAAGGAGAAGAGGTTGTATGCAAAATTTTCTAAGTGTGAATTCTGGCTTGATTCAGTGGCATTCTTGGGCCACATACTGTCTTGTGATGGGATCAAGGTAGATCCGAA
The DNA here is from genome assembly GCF_000390325.3 of Nicotiana tomentosiformis. Classification (NCBI taxonomy): domain Eukaryota; kingdom Viridiplantae; phylum Streptophyta; class Magnoliopsida; order Solanales; family Solanaceae; genus Nicotiana; species Nicotiana tomentosiformis. The sequence goes on along the minus strand of NW_027174800.1, from coordinate 9,309 downwards.
GAGGGTGGAGGCAGCGCAGAGTTGGCCTAGACCGTCATCAGCTGCAGAGATCCGCAGTTTCCTTGGTTTGGCGGGGTATTACCGTCGCTTTGTGGAGGGATTTTCATCCATTGCAGCACCTATGACCAGGCTAACCCAGAAGGGTGCTCCGTTCAGGTGGACCGAGGAGTGTGAGTAGAGCTTTCAGAAGCTCAAGACAGCTTTGACTACAGCCCCAGTATTAGTATTTCCTACAGGTTTGGGGTCCTACACTGTCTATTGTGATGCCTCGAGGATTGGCCTTGGAGCGGTATTCATGCAGGACGGTAGGGTGATTGCCTACGCGTCTAGACAGTTGAAGGTGCATGAGAAGAATTATCCAGTTCATGATCTCGAGTTAGCAACTATTGTTCAGGCCCTGAAGATCTAGCGTCATTATTTGTACAGTGTTCCCTGTGAGATTTACACTGACCACCGGAGTTTGCAGTACTTGTCCAGTCAGAAGGACCTTAATTTGCGTCAGCAGAGGTGGTTGGAGCTACTTAAAGACTATGATATCACTATATTATACCACCCGGGGAAGGCCAATGTAGTGGCCGACGCCTTGAGTCGTCGGGCAGGGAGTTTGGGAAGTTTGGCATATCTTCCGGCAGCTGAGAGGCCCTTACCTTGGATGTTCAGGCCTTAGACAACCAGTTCGTGAGATTGGATATTTCAGAGCCTAGCCGGGTATTAGCTTGTATGGTTGCTCGGTCTTCTCTTTATGACCATATCAGGTAGCGCCAGTATGATGATCCTCATCTTCTAGTTCTTCGGGACAGGGTTTGACGAGGTGATACCAGAGATGTGACTATTGGTGATGATGGTGTGATGAGGATGCAGGGCCGGATCTGTGTGCCCAATGTAGACGGACTTCGGGAGTTGATTCTCGAGGAGGCCCACAGCTCGCGGTACTCTATTCATCCCGGTGCCGCGAAGATGTACCAGGATTTGAGACAGCACTACTGGTGGAGGAGGATGAAGAAGGATATAGTTGGGTTTGTGGCCAAGTGTCTCAACTGTTAGTAAGTCAAATATAAGTACCAGAGGCCGGGTGGATTACTTCAGAGGTTAGAGATCCCAGAATGGAAGTGGGAGCAGATCACCATGGACTTTGTAGTTGGACTTCCACGGACTTTGAGAAGGTTCGATGCTATTTGGGTGATCGTGGATCGGCTGACCAAGTCAGCTCATTTTATTCCAGTGTTGACCACTTATTCTTCTGAGAGGTTGGCTGAGATTTATATCAGAGAGATTGTCCGCCTTCATGGTATTCCAGTATCCATCATTTCAGACAGAGGTACACAGTTCACATTCCGGTTTTGGAGAGTCGTACAGCAGGAATTGGGTACTAGGGTGGAGTTGAGCACAACCTTTCACCCTTAGACGGACGGGCAGTTCGAGCGCACAATTCAGATTCTTAAGGATATGCTTTGTGCCTGTGTGATGGACTTTGGAGGGTCATGGGACCAATACTTGCAATTTGCAGAGTTCGCCTACAACAACAGTTACTAGTCCAACATTCAGATGGCACCGTATGAGGCTTTGTATGGTAGGCGGTGTCGGTCCCCAGTGGGATGGTTTGAGCCGGGCGAGACCCGATTGTTGGGTACAGATTTGGTCCAGGATGCCCTAGATAAGGTGAAGGTGATTCAGGAGAGACTTCGCACAGCCCAGTCCAGGCAGAAGAGTTATGCAGACCGTAAGGTTCGTGATTTGGCATTTATGGTTAGTGAGTGAGTCTTGCTTCGGGTATCGCCTATGAATGGTGTCATGAGGTTCGGGAAGAAGGGCAAGCTGAGCCCGAGGTTCATTGGTCCTTTTGAGATATTGCGGAGAGTTGGGGAGGTTGCTTATGAGCTTGCTTTACCTCCCAGCCTTGCAGGAGTTCACCCGGTATTCCACGTGTCCATGCTCCGGAAGTATCACGGTGATCCGACTCATATATTGGATTTTAGCTCAGTCCAGTTGGACAAAGATCTATCTTATGTTGAGGAGCTAGTAGCCATTTTGGACAGGCAGGTCAGAAAGCTCAGGTCAAAAAATATTGCTTCAATAAAGGTCCAGTGGAGGGATCAGCCGGTCGAGGAGGCGACTTGGGAGACCGAGCAGGATATGCGCAGCCAGTATCCTCATCTTTTCACAGTTTTAGGTATGTTTTTATACTCGTTCGAGGACGAACGATTATTTTAAGAGAGGGAGGATGTAACGACCCGATCGGTCATTTTGAGAGTAATAGCCCCGATCCCCTATTAACTGCTTTCCCCAAATCTTTTTCTGCTATTGTGACTTGCCGGGATGATTGGTTTTGAGTTTCGGAGTGTTTTGGAAAACTTAGTCCCTAAATGAGAGCTTAAGCCTTAGGATTTGGACCGTAGTCGGAACTATGTGAATATGACTCCGGAATGGAATTCCGTCATTTCCGTTAGCTCCGTTAGGTGATTTTGGGTTTAGGAGCGTGTACGGATTGTGTTTTAGAGGTTCATAGCTCATTTAGGCTTGAAATGGCGAAAGTCGAATTTTGAGAGTTTTGGGCAAGTAGTGAAATTTTTGATATCGGGGTCGTTTTTCGATTTCAGAAGTTGGAATAGGTCCGTAATGTTGATTATGACTTGTGCGCAAAATTTGAGGTCAATCGGACGTGATTTGATAGGTTTCGGCATCGGTTGTAGAATTTTGAAGTTTCAAGTTCTTTAACTTTGAATTGGAGGGTGATTCGTGATTTTAACGTTGTTTGATGGGATTTGAGAGCTCGACTAAGTTGGTATGTTTGGTCGAGATCCCGGGGGCCTCGGGTGTGTTTCGGATGCTCAACGAGTCATCTTTGGACTTAGAGAAGTGGCAGATTTCTCGTGTTTTATTGCAGAACAATCCTTCATCGCGTTCGCGAGAGGTGCCTCGCGATCGCGTAGTGCATCTGGGAAAGGCAGCAAAGTTGTTCTTCACGTTCGCGATGTTGTTCCTCCGTTCGCGAAGGTGTGGGACCTTAAGCCTACGCGTTAGTGATATGGTCCTCGTGTTCACGTAGAGGAACAGGGCAGAGGAAGCTTCAGGCATTAAGCCTACGCATTCGCGAAGAGGTTCCCGCATTCACGAAGGGTCCGTCAGTGGAAGGTACGCGTTCGCGAGAGTCCCCTCGCGTTCGCGAAGGAGGAATTTTGGGCCAGTGGAAGATTGTTCATCGCGTTCGCGATCGTGATATCGCGTTCGTGAAGAAGAACGCACCTGGACAGAATTTAAGGTTAAAAAACGAGGGTTGAGTTCATAACACAAAAAATGGGACTACAGACGTATTCCGGGAGATCCCCCTGTACTGCATATTTATTTTGGGACTACAGACGTATTCCGGGAGATCCCCCAGCACTGCATATTTACTTTGGGACTACGGGCGTATTTCGAGAGATCCCCATGTACTGCATATTTATTTTGGGACTACGGACGTATTTCGGGAAATCCCCCTGTACTACATATTCATTTGAAACTATGGGACGGTATCCCGAGAGATTTTCCCACTGTGTTTACCTTGTTTTGAGCCGAGGGCTCCCTTAACTGTTAAATTTTCGAGAATTTCTCTAACTATGTTACCGTAAATTCACTTATATCTTTTACTGTTTAATTTATTATATTTACTCTGATAGGGCCTTGACCTGACCTCGTCACTACTTGACCGAGGTTAGGCTTGACACTTACTGGGTACCATTGTGGTGTACTCATGCCCTTTCCTACACATGTTTTCGTGTGCAGATCCAGGTGCGAGCTATCAGCCTCGGGGTTAGTACGTGCTGCTGATTCTAGGAGACTTCAAGGTACTTCTACTTGCGTTTGCAAATCTTCGGAGTCCCCTTCTACACCCTCGGCTAGATACTTTCTTTATTATCCTCAGACTTTTGTATAGAGCTACATAGATTATAGCAGCTTGTGACTTAGTGATATTCCGGGTCTTGGGAAATTATTTTGTATATGCCGAGTGGTACTACTCTTGGCTATTTATAATATGCTGTTTATCCTTAAAATGTTGTGTTTTCTTTATATTTTTCGCAATATTAGGCTTACCTAGTCGTAAAGACTAGGTGCCATCACGACACCTTATGGAGGGTTAATTTGTGTCGTGACATTTCCATACATTTCATTCATTTATACATGTACATTGACCCATGACCATATGGCATTATATACACGTATTTATGTATATATATATATGGGATATGGGAAAATATTACGGCGTTATATACGCACCACCACCTGATCAGCTGGTATATGTTGATGATGTTGCCCACAGTGGCCGAGATGATATGATGGGATGCCCTCAGAGGCTTGATGATGTTGTGTACACCTATACCTATGCATGGCACGACATTTATACGCATGTGCATGACATTATAAATGTTTCAAGATTTACAAAGTGATTTAGACTTACAGGTGGAATTCCTTGTTCCATGTTTCATCTATGTCTTTTATGTACTGATTTTCATACCTTACATACTCAGTACATTATTCATACGGACGCCCTATTTCCCGGGGCCTGCGTTTCATGCCCGCAGGTGCAGGTAGACAGCTGACGGTCCCCCTCCTTAGGATCCTTGATCATCGAGAGTTGGTATGCTCCTTTTGATCCGAAGCTGCTTTTGATCTTGGTACGATATGTTTGTGTACACATATAGGTATGACGGGGCCCAGTCCCGTCCTTGTACAGATGTATATTCTAATTGAGGTCTGTAGACAGCTATGTATAGTTGTCTATAGCAGCCTTGCCGGCTCGTCCACTGTATTCCGCATGTATATGTACATATATCTTTTGGACAGGTTTCCCTCGCATATGTTATTCATGTTTATATCTTAGACGTATGTTTAAGGGTGTTTGACAGGTAGGACTCGGGCACCCGTTGCAGCCCATCGGTTTGGGTCGTGACATAAAAAAAAACCGGGCACCATTTTATATATAGCGCGGTTATTCACCGCGCTATACCTTAATGGTAGTTTTGTCCGTTAAGGTATAGTGCGGTGAATAACCCCGCTATATATAAAATGTGGCCCCACCAATAATTTATATGGGTATAGCACCTATTATGCATGCGCTATACATCAAATAATTATATCCCCATATTGGTTTTTTTTTCTTATTTAAGGAGTTTCACAATTTGGTAAAAATCCATTCAGGATCCTTCAAGTCTTCCGAAATATTTGTTCGTTAAGTTATTTTGCATTTTGTCATAATGTCTGAAGAGCGAAAAATTAGTGTTTTATTATATTGGGGGGGGGGGTGAGGTTGTGGCGGAGAATAACTTAGTACGCTATAGTTGTTCTCCACAATGTCATGCTAAGTTGACACTTACAATGGGGTACGATAGATTTGTATCATTGTTATGTAAAAAAAAAATGAGTGTGAGCAAACGTTCTGTGAATATTAAAGTAACCGGAAGATATCCATATTCTGTTACTCCGCAAGGGATTGCTTGTTGTGCTGAGTTTAACATTGAAGACGATGAAACTTTGACAGATATTTTGAGGACTTTGGATGAACACCGAGAACTTCTTGTGATAAAAATGTTGGAAATATACGTCAAGGCTGAAGACGTTCGCTATAATGAGGTTCCTCAAAGTAGGGATATTCCTCAATCATCGGGTGGTTATTTTGGAGTAGTTTTAGCCAAACAGGTTTCCGGTGAAAGAGTTTGACCTGATCTAAACTTATCTCCACGGGCAAATAAGGAGCGATGACATAACTTCTCCCCAAGTTTACATAATCCACAAGCCGAGTGATAAACTTCAATTTTCCTATGTGTTACGATATTTATTTTTATGTATTGAATTTGTATTAACACTCATATATTCCACATGGGGTACCAGCAAGATATAAATTTTACAAGTTATGAACCAACAGACAGTTAGAATATGCCTAGTTTTGGTGTGTTGGATCATGTCGGTCCATCCGGGAGTCATCACCAACAAGATAATGTGCATCATAGAATATCAACACATTATGATTAGTAAGTGAAGTGATAAAGTTTATATGTAAAGTTTGGATGAATTTGAGAAACTCATTATTTTATTGGTTGTGCAGTAAAAACAAGCAACTTGAAGGTCCCGTCCTTACTCAATTGCCCGAAGACGGCATATTTAATCGGAATCTGGCATATGTGTAGAGTCAGGAAGATGATAATGATTATGACAACAATGCTGACGAGTCTGGAGATGACACACCCTTCCCTGATGAGGGTGACGGTGATGAGGACGAGAATGATGAACCTGATTTGACGAGGGGACATGCTCCACCTCCCGTTACACCAAGAGTATACGAGTCCCATGTGCCGTTTCATTCAAGGGATGTTCCCTACCTTGATCAGTTTCCAAGTATGCCGGATATCGATGTCCTCACAGGGGATCTTGAAGAGAGCAATGTGAAATGAATCTAGAGCAACTATGCTGTCAAAAGGGCATGCTTTTTGCTAATAAAGTGCGCCTAAGCAGGGCGGTGTGAATGTACAACATAAAAGAGTATCGTGAGATCGTGGTTCATGAGTCATCTCCGGAAGTATACAAGGTTATTTGTTATAGATGGTTTCAAGGTTGTAATTAGATGCTGCGTGCGAGAAAGCTGAAAGCAAATATGTGAATTGTGGGAAAATACATTGGAACCCAAAATTGTGAAATGGATACATTCAATGGGAATCATTTTAACTTAAATGTTGACTTGATTTCTCTTGTCTTGATTCCACACATTAAAGCGTCCATAAGGTACAATATCAAAGAGTGTATAACATCTGTCCATCAGGCATATGGATGTACCATTACCAAAAGAAAGGCATTTCTCGTGCGTAAATGTGCGTTTGAAATTGTTTATGGTAACTGAGATAAGTCATTTGCCGCTCTACCCAGGTACATGGATGCATTGCATCACTTTAACCCCAGGACTGTTGTTGAATGGAAGCTTGAGCGGAGTCCGATAATACCAGAATACATATTCAGATATGTGTTCTGGGCATTTAAACCATCCATTGATGGTTTTGTGCATTGTCGGCCGGTAATATCCATAGACGACACTCATGTCTATGGAAAGTATGATATTAAGTTGTTAATCGTCGTTGTTGTAGATGTTAATGGAAGTATATTTCCCCTAGCATTTGCTATTTTAGCCAATGAAAGCCAAGAGACGTGGACATTATTTTTGAACCACTTGAAGGAGCACGTTGTCAAACAGCGTTCAGGTATTTATCTAATATCTTATCGGCATGGCGGTATTTTAAGTTTTGTACAGAATTTGCGTGCATGGAAGGAACCGTATGCCTACCACCGTTACTGTGTTAGGCACTTGAAATCCAACTTCCAGAGGGCTTATCCGAACAAGGACTTGTGACGAGGCCAATGTGTATTGGAATTTCCTGCTCGTACTCTATCAAATTCTAGTATAGTTTAAGATATCGTCCCACAGAGACTGGATAATTTATTCTACAGACTTGTAATATTTTAACTGCTATTTGAGAGAATCAAATTGATGAAAAGTAAGTGAGGTTTAAAACTTGTTAATTACTTAAACAAAACAAAATTTTTTTGAAAGATTTATAATTTTAACAAAGAGTTGGGAATCATTGAATTCACTTGATAATATGACTATAATAAAATCTCAATTTTTACATTTATTTCTTTAAAGAATAATTTCTTATTTCTAATATAATTATATTTTGCTCACTAAGAAATAATCAATTAATAACACTCTGTGAGAATTATATTAATTAATCAACTTAAGACTAGTGACGCTTAAACCAAAATATTTTTCTTGCTTGAATTGTGCTAAAATAAAGTAAAAACTTCGTGAGAATATTTTTACTAAGGATCAATAATCTTGCCTACAATAATTCCTCCGTGAGAATTAAAACTGAGGTAAGCAAGACTACTGACTTGTATTAAAAGTTTACCGAAAAATTACTTTCACTCTACTATTTTATTCATCAGTTATTATATATTAATTTTGCTCCGCGAGAATTATAAAATTAATATATGAATAAATTAGAGATAAAATATTTAGACGTGAAAATAGAGTAATTAAAAACTATCATTTCAGCACAGTATGAAATGTAAATAAAAAGTTTTAAGCCAAGAATATATAAAAACTAAGATAGTATTATAAAATATATCAAACTTCATCAACTATCCTAACAAAAAGAGATTACTCCATTATGGAGTAAGAAAAGCAAAAAATAGATATTTAAAAGACTAGATATATTTAAAAGACTAAGAAAATATTTTTACTATAAGAAAAGAAGAGCAAGACTAGTTCTTGTCTTATAAATATTGGATATCCTTATACAAAGAGAGCTTGCTATTTATAGGAAAAGATGAGTAGTTTTGTCATGTTCCACTTTTGCGAATGTGAAATCCATGTATGCGAAGTGACCTTTGTGTACGTAGATTCCATATATGCAACTATGTGCTTCACTCTTGACTTCATGAGTTAGTCTTGCAAATGTAGGTTCCATGTATGCGAATGTGACCTTTGCAAATATAGATTTCACACATGCATCTATGATTCTTTTGCTTCCCTTCTTGACTTCATGAGTTAGACTTGCAAATGTAGGTTCCATGTATGCCAATGTGACTTTTGCATATAAAGATTCCACATATGCATCTATAGCTCTTTTGCTTCCATTCTTGACTTCATGGGTTAGATGCAAATGTAGGTTCTATGTATGTGAATGTGACCTTGCGTATATAGATTTCACATATGCAACTATGCTCATTTTCATCTCTAATTATCTTTTTCCATAAGCCCATATGTATATTCCACATTTGGGAATATGAAGATGATGTGTGCAACTGTGGCTTTGCTTCATTCTCTTGTCTTTTAGCCTTTTCCTTCTTTTTTTATAATTTCTTCTTCCTACAAGATTTGTTAGAAAATATGCGAGGATAGGATATCATTATTCATATTTTATTTTAAAAACTTATTTTTCTACATATGAAATTATATGAATAACTTATATCCATCAATTTACATGATTTAATGTGGATGGTTGCAACAGATCACGAAGAGTATAAATTCAGGAGGCGAATGAAATTGATTAGGCAGGAAGACCCAGAACTCTATTGTTGGTTGATGCGACATGAGCTTGATAAGTGGACTTTGTATGCGGATGGTGGTAGAAGATGGGGAATTCTGATTACAAATGTGTCAGAGTTTTTCAATGGATTATTGAAGTCTGCATGTGGATTGCCAGTCACTGCCATGGTACGGATGTCATTCAAGCAGATGGCAGAGAGGTTTGTTGAAAGATCAAGAGGTGAATCATCATTGAT
>NW_027174799.1:0-63000 GCF_000390325.3 Nicotiana tomentosiformis | reverse complement strand
AAATGCTTTGCATTTTTCGGCCAAAAAACTAGAACTCCGCGCGATTTGCATATTTTCGTGTGCTATACCTTACGCCTTCCGAGTGGTCCCGGGAGCCGTGGACCCCGATCGCCTAAAATTTTCCGGGCCATCAAATATGACCTAAGGAACCATAGTCACCGCCTCGCCATGATCGTTCGTCATTTTTTGCATTTTTTGGCCAAAAAACTAGAATTCTGGACGATTCTCATATTTTTGTGTGCTCGCCCACGCCTTCCGAGTGGGTCGGGCCCCACGGAGCCGGATCGCCTAAAACTTTTCTGGACTATCAAATACGACCTAAGGAACCATAGTCACCGCCCCGCCATGATCGTTCCTAGTCTTTTGCGTTTTTCAGCCAAAAATCTAGAATTCCGCGCGATTTCCATATTTTCGTGTGCTTTAGCCCACGCCTTCCAAGGGGTCCCGAGAACCCCGAACCCCGATCGCCTAAAATTTTTCCGGGCCATCAAATACGACCTAAGGAATCATAGTAACCACCCCGCCATGATCGTTCCTCATGTTTTGCATTTTTCAGCCAAACAACTAGAATTCCGCGCGATTCCCATATTTTTGTGTGTTATAGCCCACGCCTTCCGAGTGGTCCCGGGACCTCCGGACCCCTATCGCCTAAAAATTTTCCGGACTATCAAATACGACCTAAGGAACCATAGTATCCGCCCCGCCATGATCGTTCCTCATTTTTTGCGTTTTTCGGCCAAACAACTAGAATTCCGCGCGATTCCCATATTTTTGTGTGTTATAGCCCATGCCTTCCGAGTGGTTCCGGGACCTCCGGACCCCTATCGCCTAAAATTTTTTCGGACTATCATATATGACTTAAGGAACCATAGTCACCGCCCAGCCATGATCATTCCTCATTTGTTGCATTTTTCGGCCAAAAATCTAGAATTCCGCCCTATTACAATTTTTTTGTGTGCTATTGCCCACCCTTCCAAGTGGTTCCGGGACCCCCGGACCCCGATCGCCTAAAATTTTTCCGGGCCGTCAAATACGACCTAAGGAACCATAGTAACCGCCCCGCCATCATCGTTTCTCATTTTTTGCATTTTTCAGCCAAAAAACTAGAATTACGCCCGATTCCCATATTTTCGTGTGCTATACCCACGCCTTCCAAGTGGTCCGGGGAGCCGCAGACCCCGATCGCCTAAAATTTTTCCGGACTATCAAATACGACCTAAGGTACCATAGTCACCGCCCCACCATGATCGTTCCAAATGCTTTGCATTTTTCGGCCCAAAAAGTAGAACTCAGCGCGATTTGCATATTTTAGTGTGCTATAGCTTACGCCTTCCGAGTGGTCCCGGGAGCCGTGGACCCCGATCGCCTAAAATTTTCCAGGCCACCAAATACGACCTAAGGAACCATAGTCACCGCCTCTCCATGATTGTTCATCATTTTTTGGATTTTTTGGCCAAAAAACTAGAATTCCGCACGATTCTCATATTTTTGTGTGCTATCGCCCACGCCTTCCGAGTGGGTCGGGGCCCCCGGAGCCGGATCGCCTAAAAATTTTCCGGACTATCAAATACGACCTAAGGAACCATAGTCACTGCCTCGCCATGATCGTTCCTAGTCTTTTGCGTTTTTCAGCCAAAAACTAGAATTTCACGCGATTTCCATATTTTCGTGTGCTTTAGCCCACGCCTTCCAAGGGGTCCCGGGAACCCCGAATCCCGATCGCCTAAAATTTTTCCGGGCCATCAAATACGACCTAAGGAACCATAGTAACCACCCCGCCATGATCGTTCCTCATATTTTGCGTTTTTCGGCCAAACAACTAGAATTCCGCGCGATTCCCATATTTTTGTGTGTTATAGCCCACGCCTTCCGAGTGGTACCGGGACCCCCGGACCCCGATCGCCTAAAATTTTTCCGGGCAGTCAAATACGACCTAAGGAACCATAGTAACCGCCCCGCCATCATCGTTTCTCATTTTCTGCATTTTTCGGCCAAAAAACTAGAATTACGCCCGATTCCCATATTTTCGGGTGCTATAACCACGCCTTCCAAGTGGTATGGGGAGTCGCGGACCCCGATCGCCAAAGTTTTTCCAGACTATCAAATACGATCTAAGGTACCATAGTCACTGCCCCACCATGATCGTTCCAAATGCTTTGCATTTTTCGGCCAAAAAACTAGAACTCCGCGTGATTTGCATATTTTCGTGTGCTATAGCTTACGCCTTCCGAGTGGTCCCGGGAGACGTGGACCCCAATCGCCTAAAATTTTCCGGGCCATCAAATACGACCTAAGGAACCATAGTCACCGCCTCGCCATGATCGTTCCTCATTTTTTGCATTTTTTGGCCAAAAAACTAGAATTCTACACGATTCTCATATTTTTGTGTGCTCGCCCACGCCTTCCGAGTGGGTCGGGCCCCCCGGAGCCAGATCGTCTGAAAATTTTCCGGACTATCAAATACGACCTAAGGAACCATAGTCACCGCCCCGCCATGATCGTTCCTAGTCTTTTGCGTTTTTCAGCCAAAAAACTAGAATTCCGCACGATTTCCATATTTGTGTGTGCTTTAGCCCACGCCTTCCATGGGGTCCAAGGAACCCCGAACCCCGATCGCCTAAAAAATTTTCAGGCCATCAAATACGACCTAAGGAACCATAGTTACCACCCCGCCATGATCGTTCCTCATTTTTTGCATTTTTCGGCCAAACAACTAGAATTCCACGCGATTCCAATATTTTTGTGTGTTATAGCCCACGCCTTCCGAGTGGTCCTGGGACCTCCTGACCCCTATCGCCTAAAATTTTTTCGGACTGTCAAATAGGACCTAAGGAACCATAGTATCCGCCCCGCCATGATCGTTCCTTATTTTTTGCGTTTTTCGGCCAAATAACTAGAATTCCGCGCGATTCCCATATTTTTGTGTGTTATAGCCCACACCTTCCGAGTGGTCCCGGGACCTCCGGACCCCTATCGCCTAAAATTTTTCCGGACTATCAAATACGACCTAAGGAACCGTAGTATCCGCCCCGCCATGATCGTTCCTTATGTTTTGTATTTTTTGGCCAAAAAACTAGAATTCCGCCCGATTCCCATATTTTTGTGTGCTATCGCCCACGCCTTCCGAGTGGGTCGGGGCCCCCCGGAGCCGGATCGCCTAAAAAAATTTCGGACTATCAAATACGACCTAAGGAACCATAGTCACCGCCCCGCCATGATCGTTCCTAGTTTTTTCTATTTTTCGGCCAAAAAACTAGAATTCCGCAAGATTCCCATATTTTCGTGTCCTATAGCCCACGCCTTCCAAGTGAACCCGGGAACTCCGGACCCCTATCGCCTAAAAATTTTCCGGACTATCAAATACGACCTAAGGAACCATAGTCACTGCCCAGCCATGATCATTCCTCATTTGTTGCGTTTTTCGGCCAAAAAACTAGAATTCCGCGCGATTCCCATATTTTTATGTGTTATAGCCCACGCCTTCCGAGTGGTCCCGGCACCCCCGGACCCCGATCGCCTAAAATTTTTCCGGGCTGTCAAATACGACCTAAGGAACCATAGTATCCGCCCCGCCATGATCGTTCCTTATTTTTAATGTTTTTCGGCCAAACAACTAGAATTTCGCGCGATTCCCATATTTTTGTGTGTTATAGCCCACACCTTCCGAGTGGTCCCGGGACCTTCGGACCCTATCGCCTAAAATTTTTCCGGACTATCAAATACGACCTAAGGAACCATATTATCCGCCCCGCCATGATCGTTCCTTATTTTTTGCATTTTGTGGCCAAAAAACTAGAATTCCGCCCGATTCCCATATTTTTGTGTGCTATCGCCCATGCCTTCCGAGTGGGTCGGGCCCCCCGGAGCCGGATCGCCTAAAAATTTTCCGGACTATCAAATACGACCTAAGGAACCATAGTCACCGCCCCGCCATGATCGTTCCTAGTTTTTTTCTGTTTTTCGGCCAAAAAACTAGAATTCCGCGCGATTCCCATATTTTCGTGTCCTATAGCCCAAGCCTTCCAAGTGAACCCGGGAACTCCGGACCCCTATCGCCTAAAAATTTTCCGGACTATCAAATACGACCTAAGGAACCATAGTCACCGCCCAGCCATGATCATTCCTCATTTGTTGCGTTTTTCGGCCAAAAAACTAGAATTCCGCGCGATTCCCATATTTTTGTGTGTTATAGCCCACGCCTTCCGATTGGTCCCGGCACCCCCGGACCCCGATCGCCTAAAATTTTTCCGGGCCGTCAAATACGACCTAAGGAACCATAGTAACCGCACCGCCATCATCGTTTCTCATTTTCTGCATTTTTCGGCCAAAAAACTAGAATTATGCCCGATTCCCATATTTTCGGGTGCTATACCCACGCCTTCCAAGTGGTCCGGGGAGCCGCGGACCCCGATCGCCTAAAATTTTTCCGGACTATCAAATACGACCTAAGGTACCATAGTCACCGCCCCACCATGATCGTTCCAAATGCTTTGCATTTTTCGGCCAAAAAACTAGAACTCCGCGCGATTTGCATATTTTAGTGTGCTATAGTGGTCCCGGGAGCCGTGGACCCCAATCGCCTAAAATTTTCCGTGCCATCAAATACGACCTAAGGAACCATAGTCACCGCCCCGCCATGATCGTTCCTCATTTATTGCCTTTTTCGGCCAAAAAACTAGAATTCCGCTCGATTACCATATTTTTGTGTGCTATTGCCCACGCCTTCCGAGTGGGCCGGGCCGCCGGACTCGGATCGCCTAAAAACTTTTCGGGCCATCAATTAGGACCTAAGGAACCATAGTCACCGCCTCACCATGTTCGTTCCTTATTTTTTGTATTTTTTGGCCAAAAACTAGAATTCCGCCCGATTCCCATATTTTTGTGTGCTATCGCCCACGCCTTCCGAGTGGGTCGGGCCCCCGGAGCCGGATCACCTAATAATTTTCCGGACTATCAAATACGACCTAAGGAACCATAGTCACCGCCTCGCCATGATCGTTCCTAGTCTTTTGCCTTTTTCAGCCAAAAAACTATAATTCCGCGCGATTTCCATATTTTCGTGTGCTTTAGCCCACGCCTTCCAAGGGGTCCCGGGAACCCCGAACCCCGATCGCCTAAAACTTTTCCGAGCCATAAAATATGACCTAAGGAACCATAGTAACCACCCCGCCATGATCGTTCCTCATTTTTTGCGTTTTTCGGCCAAACAACTAGAATTCCGCTCGATTCCCATATTTTTGTGTGTTATAGCCCACGCCTTCCGAGTGGTCCCGGGACCTCCTGACCCTTATCGCCTAAAATTTTTTCGGACTATCAAATATGACCTAAGGAACCATAGTATCCGCCCCGCCATGATCGTTCCTTATTTTTTACGTTTTTCGGCCAAACAACTAGAATTCCGCGCGATTCCCATATTTTTGTGTGTTATAGCCCACACCTTCCGAGTGGTCCCGGGACCTCCGGACCCCTATCGCCTAAAATTTTTTGGACTATCAAATGCGACCTAAGGAACCATAGTATCCGCCCCGCCATGATCTTTCCTTATTTTTTGCATTTTTTGGCCAAAAAACTAGAATTTCGCCCGATTCCCATATTTTTGTGTGCTATCGCCCACGCCTTCCGAGTGGGTCGGGCCCCCGGAGCCGGATCACCTAATAATTTTCCGGACTATCAAATACGACCTAAGGAACCATAGTCACCGCCCCGCCATGATCGTTCCTAGTTTTTTTCTGTTTTTCGGCCAAAAAACTTGAATTCCGCGCGATTCCCATATTTTTGTGTCCTATAGCCCAAGCCTTCCAAGTGAACCCGGGAACTCCGGACCCCAATCGCCTAAAAATTTTCCGGACTATCAAATACGACCTAAGGAACCATAGTCACCGCCCAGCCATGTTCATTCCTCATTTGTTGCATTTTTCGGCCAAAAAACTAGTATTCCGCCCGATTACAATATTTTTGTGTGCTATTGCACACCCTTCCAAGTGGTTCCGGGACCCCCGGACCCCGATCGCCTAAAATTTTTCCGGGCCGTCAAATACGACCTAAGGAACCATAGTAACCGCCCCGCCATCATCGTTTCTCATTTTTCGGCCAAAAAACTAAAATTGCGCCCGATTTCCATATTTTCGTGTGCTATACCCACGCCTTCCAAGTGGTCCGGGGAGCCGCGGACCCCGATCGCCTAAAATTTTTCCGGACTATCAAATACGACCTAAGGTAAAGTAGTCACCGCCCCACCATGATCGTTCCAAATGCTTTGCATTTTTCGGCCAAAAAACTAGAACTCCGCGCGATTTGCATATTTTAGTGTGCTATAGCTTACGCCTTCCGAGTGGTCCCGGGAGCCGTGGACCCCAATCGCCTAAAATTTTCCGGGCCATCAAATACGACCTAAGGAACCATAGTCACCGCCCCGCCATGATCGTTCCTCATTTATTGCCTTTTTCGGCCAAAAAAGTAGAATTCCGCTCGATTACCATATTTTTGTGTGCTATTGCCCACGCCTTCCGAGTGGGCCGGGCCGCCGGACTCGGATCGCCTAAAAATTTTTTGGGCCATCAATTAGGACCTAAGGAACCATAGTCACTGCCTCGCCATGTTCGTTCCTTATTTTTTGCATTTTTTGGCCAAAAACCTAGAATTCCGCCCGATTCCCATATTTTTGTGTGCTATCGCCCACGCCTTCCGAGTGGGTCGGGCCCCCGGAGCCGGATCACCTAATAATTTTCCGGACTATCAAATACGACCTAAGGAACCATAGTCACCGCCCTGCCATGATCGTTCCTAGTCTTTTGCCCTTTTCAGCCAAAAAACTATAATTCCGCGCGATTTCCATATTTTCGTGTGCTTTAGCCCACGCCTTCCAAGGGGTCCCGGGAACCCCGAACCCCGATCGCCTAAAACTTTTCCGGGCCATCAAATACGAACTAAGGAACCATAGTAACCACCCCGACATGATCGTTCCTCATTTTTTGCGTTTTTCGGCCAAACAACTAGAATTCCGCTCGATTCCCATATTTTTGTGTGTTATAGCCCACGCCTTCCGAGTGGTCCCGGGACCTCCTGACCCCTATCGCCTAAAATTTTTTCGGACTATCAAATACGACCTAAGGAACCATAGTATCCGCCCCGCCATGATCGTTCCTTATTTTTTACGTTTTTCGGCCAAACAACTAGAATTCCGCGCGATTCCCATATTTTTGTGTGTTATAGCCCACACCTTCCGAGTGGTCCCGGGACCTTCGGACCCTATCGCCTAAAATTTTTCTGGACTATCAAATACGACCTAAGGAACCATAGTATCCGCCCCGCCATGATCGTTCCTTATTTTTTGCATTTTTTGGCCAAAAAACTAGAATTCCGCCCGATTCCCATATTTTTGTGTGCTATCGCCCATGCCTTCCGAGTGGGTCGGGCCCCCGGAGCCGGATCGCCTAAAAATTTTCCGGACTATCAAATACGACCTAAGGAACCATAGTCACCGCCCCGCCATGATCGTTCCTAGTTTTTTTCTGTTTTTCGGCCAAAAAACTAGAATTCCGCGCGATTCCCATATTTTCGTGTCCTATAGCCCAAGCCTTCCAAGTGAACCCGGGAACTCCGGACCCCTATCGCCTAAAAATTTTCCGGACTATCAAATACGACCTAAGGAACCATAGTCACCGCCCAGCCATGATCATTCCTCATTTGTTGCGTTTTTCGGCCAAAAAACTAGAATTCCGCGCGATTCCCATATTTTTGTGTGTTATAGCCCACGCCTTCCGATTGGTCCCGGCACCCCCGGACCCCGATCGCCTAAAATTTTTCCGGGCCGTCAAATACGACCTAAGGAACCATAGTAACCGCCCCGCCATCATCGTTTCTCATTTTCTGCATTCTTCGGCCAAAAAACTAGAATTATGCCCGATTCCCATATTTTCGGGTGCTATACCCACGCCTTCCAAGTGGTCCGGGGAGCCGCGGACCCCGATCGCCTAAAATTTTTCCGGACTATCAAATACGACCTAAGGTACCATAGTCACCGCCCCACCATGATCGTTCCAAATGCTTTGCATTTTTCGGCCAAAAAACTAGAACTCCGCGCGATTTGCATATTTTAGTGTGCTATAGTGGTCCCGGGAGCCGTGGACCCCAATCGCCTAAAATTTTCCGTGCCATCAAATACGACCTAAGGAACCATAGTCACCGCCCCGCCATGATCGTTCCTCATTTATTGCCTTTTTCGGCCAAAAAACTAGAATTCCGCTCGATTACCATATTTTTGTGTGCTATTGCCCACGCCTTCCGAGTGGGCCGGGCCGCCGGACTCGGATCGCCTAAAAACTTTTCGGGCCATCAATTAGGACCTAAGGAACCATAGTCACCGCCTCACCATGTTCGTTCCTTATTTTTTGTATTTTTTGGCCAAAAAACTAGAATTCCGCCCGATTCCCATATTTTTGTGTGCTATCGCCCACGCCTTCCGGGTGGGTCGGGCCCCCGGAGCCGGATCACCTAATAATTTTCCGGACTATCAAATACGACCTAAGGAACCATAGTCACCGCCTCGCCATGATCGTTCCTAGTCTTTTGCCTTTTTCAGCCAAAAAACTATAATTCCGCGCGATTTCCATATTTTCGTGTGCTTTAGCCCACGCCTTCCAAGGGGTCCCGGGAACCCCGAACCCCGATCGCCTAAAACTTTTCCGAGCCATAAAATATGACCTAAGGAACCATAGTAACCACCCCGCCATGATCGTTCCTCATTTTTTGCGTTTTTCGGCCAAACAACTAGAATTCCGCTCGATTCCCATATTTTTGTGTGTTATAGCCCACGCCTTCCGAGTGGTCCCGGGACCTCCTGACCCTTATCGCCTAAAATTTTTTCGGACTATCAAATATGACCTAAGGAACCATAGTATCCGCCCCGCCATGATCGTTCCTTATTTTTTACGTTTTTCGGCCAAACAACTAGAATTCCGCGCGATTCCCATATTTTTGTGTGTTATAGCCCACACCTTCCGAGTGGTCCCGGGACCTCCGGACCCCTATCGCCTAAAATTTTTCCGGACTATCAAATACGACCTAAGGAACCATAGTATCCGCCCCGCCATGATCTTTCCTTATTTTTTGCATTTTTTGGCCAAAAAACTAGAATTTCGCCCGATTCCCATATTTTTGTGTGCTATCGCCCACGCCTTCCGAGTGGGTCGGGCCCCCCGGAGCCGGATCACCTAAAAATTTTCCGGACTATCAAATACGACCTAAGGAACCATAGTCACCGCCCCGCCATGATCGTTCCTAGTTTTTTTCTGTTTTTCGGCCAAAAAACTTGAATTCCGCGCGATTCCCATATTTTTGTGTCCTATAGCCCAAGCCTTCCAAGTGAACCCGGGAACTCCGGACCCCAATCGCCTAAAATTTTTCCGGACTATCAAATACGACCTAAGGAACCATAGTCACCGCCCAGCCATGTTCATTCCTCATTTGTTGCATTTTTCGGCCAAAAAACTAGTATTCCGCCCGATTACAATATTTTTGTGTGCTATTGCCCACCCTTCCAAGTGGTTCCGGGACCCCGGACCCCGATCGCCTAAAATTTTTCCGGGCCGTCAAATACGACCTAAGGAACCATAGTAACCGCCCCGCCATCATCGTTTCTCATTTTTCGGCCAAAAAACTAAAATTGCGCCCGATTTCCATATTTTCGTGTGCTATACCCACGCCTTCCAAGTGGTCCGGGGAGCCGCGGACCCCGATCGCCTAAAATTTTTCCGGACTATCAAATACGACCTAAGGTAAAGTAGTCACCGCCCCACCATGATCGTTCCAAATGCTTTGCATTTTTCGGCCAAAAAACTAGAACTCCGCGCGATTTGCATATTTTAGTGTGCTATAGCTTACGCCTTCCGAGTGGTCCCGGGAGCCGTGGACCCCAATCGCCTAAAATTTTCCGGGCCATCAAATACGACCTAAGGAACCATAGTCACCGCCCCGCCATGATCGTTCCTCATTTATTGCCTTTTTCGGCCAAAAAAGTAGAATTCCGCTCGATTACCATATTTTTGTGTGCTATTGCCCACGCCTTCCGAGTGGGCCGGGCCGCCGGACTCGGATCGCCTAAAAATTTTTTGGGCCATCAATTAGGACCTAAGGAACCATAGTCACTGCCTCGCCATGTTCGTTCCTTATTTTTTGCATTTTTTGGCCAAAAACCTAGAATTCCGCCCGATTCCCATATTTTTGTGTGCTATCGCCCACGCCTTCCGAGTGGGTCGGGCCCCCGGAGCCGGATCACCTAATAATTTTCCGGACTATCAAATACGACCTAAGGAACCATAGTCACCGCCCTGCCATGATCGTTCCTAGTCTTTTGCCCTTTTCAGCCAAAAAACTATAATTCCGCGCGATTTCCATATTTTCGTGTGCTTTAGCCCACGCCTTCCAAGGGGTCCCGGGAACCCCGAACCCCGATCGCCTAAAACTTTTCCGGGCCATCAAATACGAACTAAGGAACCATAGTAACCACCCCGACATGATCGTTCCTCATTTTTTGCGTTTTTCGGCCAAACAACTAGAATTCCGCTCGATTCCCATATTTTTGTGTGTTATAGCCCACGCCTTCCGAGTGGTCCCGGGACCTCCTGACCCCTATCGCCTAAAATTTTTTCGGACTATCAAATACGACCTAAGGAACCATAGTATCCGCCCCGCCATGATCGTTCCTTATTTTTTACGTTTTTCGGCCAAACAACTAGAATTCCGCGCGATTCCCATATTTTTGTGTGTTATAGCCCACACCTTCCGAGTGGTCCCGGGACCTTCGGACCCTATCGCCTAAAAAATTTTCGGGCCATCAATTAGGACCTAAGGAACCATAGTCACCGCCTCGCCATGATCGTTCCTCATTTTTTGCATTTTTTGGCCAAAAAACTAGAATTCCGCCCGATTCCCATATTTTTGTGTGCTATCGCCCACGCCTTCCGAGTGGGTCGGGCCCCCCGGAGCCGGATCGCCTAAAAATTTTCCGGACTATCAAATACGACCTAAGGAACCATAGTCACCGCCCCGCCATGATCGTTCCTAGTTTTTTTCTGTTTTTCGGCCAAAAAACTAGAATTCCGCGCGATTCCCATATTTTCGTGTCCTATAGCCCAAGCCTTCCAAGTGAACCCGGGAACTCCGGACCCCTATCGCCTAAAAATTTTCCGGACTATCAAATACGACCTAAGGAACCATAGTCACCGCCCAGCCATGATCATTCCTCATTTGTTGCGTTTTTCGGCCAAAAAACTAGAATTCCGCGCGATTCCCATATTTTTGTGTGTTATAGCCCACGCCTTCCGATTGGTCCCGGCACCCCCGGACCCTGATCGCATAAAATTTTTCCGGGCCGTCAAATACGACCTAAGGAACCATAGTAACCACCCCGCCATCATCGTTTCTCATTTTCTGTATTTTTCGGCCAAAAAACTAGAATTACGCCCGATTCCCATATTTTCGGGTGCTATACCCACGCCTTCCAAGTGGTCCGGGGAGCCGCGGACCCCGATCGCCTAAAATTTTTCCGGACTATCAAATATGACCTAAGGTACCATAGTCACCGCCCCACCATGATCGTTCCAAATGCTTTGCATTTTTCGGCCAAAAAACTAGAACTCCGCGCGATTTGCATATTTTAGTGTGCTATAGTGGTCCCGGGAGCCGTGGACCCCAATCGCCTAAAATTTTCCGTGCCATCAAATACGACCTAAGGAACCATAGTCACCGCCCCGCCATGATCGTTCCTCATTTATTGCCTTTTTCGGCCAAAAAACTAGAATTCCGCTCGATTACCATATTTTTGTGTGCTATTGCCCACGCCTTCCGAGTGGGCCGGGCCGCCGGACTCGGATCGCCTAAAAACTTTTCGGGCCATCAATTAGGACCTAAGGAACCATAGTCACCGCCTCACCATGTTCGTTCCTTATTTTTTGCATTTTTTGGCCAAAAAACTAGAATTCCGCCCGATTCCCATATTTTTGTGTGCTATCGCCCACGCCTTCCGAGTGGGTCGGGCCCCCGGAGCCGGATCACCTAATAATTTTCCGGACTATCAAATACGACCTAAGGAACCATAGTCACCGCCCCGCCATGATCGTTCCTAGTCTTTTGCCTTTTTCAGCCTAAAAACTATAATTCCGCGCGATTTCCATATTTTCGTGTGCTTTAGCCCACGCCTTCCAAGGGGTCCCGGGAACCCCGAACCCCGATCGCCTAAAACTTTTCCGAGCCATAAAATATGACCTAAGGAACCATAGTAACCACCCCGCCATGATCGTTCCTCATTTTTTGCGTTTTTCGGCCAAACAACTAGAATTCCGCTCGATTCCCATATTTTTGTGTGTTATAGCCCACGCCTTCCGAGTGGTCCCGGGACCTCCTGACCCTTATCGCCTAAAATTTTTTCGGACTATCAAATATGACCTAAGGAACCATAGTATCCGCCCCGCCATGATCGTTCCTTATTTTTTACGTTTTTCGGCCAAACAACTAGAATTCCGCGCGATTCCCATATTTTTGTGTGTTATAGCCCACACCTTCCGAGTGGTCCCGGGACCTCCGGACCCCTATCGCCTAAAATTTTTCCGGACTATCAAATACGACCTAAGGAACCATAGTATCCGCCCCGCCATGATCTTTCCTTATTTTTTGCATTTTTTGGCCAAAAAACTAGAATTTCGCCCGATTCCCATATTTTTGTGTGCTATCGCCCACGCCTTCCGAGTGGGTCGGGCCCCCCGGAGCCGGATCACCTAAAAATTTTCCGGACTATCAAATACGACCTAAGGAACCATAGTCACCGCCCCGCCATGATCGTTCCTAGTTTTTTTCTGTTTTTCGGCCAAAAAACTAGAATTCCGCGCGATTCCCATATTTTCGTGTCCTATAGCCCACGCCTTCCAAGTGAACCCGGGAACTCCGGACCCCTATCGCCTAAAATTTTTCCGGACTATCAAATACGACCTAAGGAACCATAGTCACCGCCCAGCCATGATCATTCCTCATTTGTTGCGTTTTTCGGCCAAAAAACTAGAATTCCGCCCGATTACAATATTTTTGTGTGCTATTGCCCACCCTTCCAAGTGGTTCCGGGACCCCCGGACCCCGATCGCCTAAAATTTTTCCGGGCCGTCAAATACGACCTAAGGAACCATAGTAACCGCCCCGCCATCATCGTTTCTCATTTTTCGGCCAAAAAACTAAAATTACGCCCGATTTCCATATTTTCGTGTGCTATACCCACGCCTTCCAAGTGGTCCGGGAGCCGCGGACCCCGATCGCCTAAAATTTTTCCGGACTATCAAATACGACCTAAGGTACTGTAGTCACCGCCCCACCATGATCGTTCCAAATTTTTTGCATTTTTGGCCAAAAAACTAGAATTCCGCCCGATTTCCATATTTTTGTGTGCTATCGCACACGCCTTCCGAGTGGGTCGGGCCCCCCGGAGCCGGATCGCCTAAAAATTTTCCGGACTATCAAATACGACCTAAGGAACCATAGTCACCGCCCCGCCATGATCGTTCCTAGTTTTTTTCTGTTTTTCGGCCAAAAAACTAGAATTCCGCGCGATTCCCATATTTTCGTGTCCTATAGCCCAAGCCTTCCAAGTGAACACGGGAACTCCGGACCCCTATCGCCTAAAATTATTTCGGACTATCAAATACGACCTAAGGAACCATAGTCACCGCCCAGCCATGATCATTCCTCATTTGTTGCGTTTTTCGGCCAAAAAACTAGAATTCCGCCCGATTACAATATTTTTGCCCTTCCAAGTGGTTCCGGGACCCCCGGACCCCGATCGCCTAAAATTTTTTTGGGCCGTCAAATACGACCTAAGGAACCATAGTAACCGCCCCGCCATCATCGTTACTCATTTTTCGGCCAAAAAACTAGAATTACGCTCGATTCCCATATTTTCGTGTGCTATACCCACGCCTTCCAAGTGGTCCGGGGAGCCGTGGACCCCGATCGCCTAAAATTTTTACGGACTATCAAATACGACCTAAGGTACTATAGTCACCGCCCCACCATGATCGTTCCAAATGCTTTGCATTTTTCGGCCAAAAAACTAGAACTCCGCGCGATTTGCATATTTTAGTGTGCTATAGCTTACGCCTTCCGAGTGGTCCCGGGAGCCGTGGACCCCGATCACCTAAAATTTTCTGGGCCATCAAATACGACCTAAGGAACCATAGTCACCGCCCAGCCATGATCGTTCCTCATTTATTGCCTTTTTCGGCCAAAAAACTAGAATTCCGCTCGATTCCCATATTTTTGTGTGCTATCGCCTACGCCTTCCGAGTGGGTCGGGCCCCCGGAGCCGGATCGCCTAAAAATTTTCCGGACTATCAAATACAACCTAAGGAACCATAGTCACTGCCCCGCCATGATCGTTCCTAGTCTTTTGCATTTTTCAGCCAAAAAACTAGAATTTCGAGCGATTTCCATATTTTCGTGTGCTAAATTTAGCTCACGCCTTCCAAGGGGTCCCGGGAACCCCGAACCCCGATCGCCTAAAAATTTTTAGGGCCATCAAATACGACCTAAGGAACCATAGTAACCACCCGCCCCGATCGCCTAAACGATCATGGCTGGGCGGTGACTATGGTTCCTTTGGTCTTATTTGATAGTCCGGAAAA
The DNA here is from genome assembly GCF_000390325.3 of Nicotiana tomentosiformis. Taxonomy (NCBI): domain Eukaryota; kingdom Viridiplantae; phylum Streptophyta; class Magnoliopsida; order Solanales; family Solanaceae; genus Nicotiana; species Nicotiana tomentosiformis. The sequence goes on along the minus strand of NW_027174799.1, from coordinate 48,337 downwards.
ATATTAGGCGATAGGGGTCCGGAGGTCCCGGGACCACTAGGAAGGTGTGGGCTATAACATACAAAAATATGGGAATCGCGCGTAATTCTAGTTGTTTGGCCGAAAAATGTAAAAAATGAGGAACGATCATGGAGGTGCGGATACTATGGTTCCTTAGGTCGTATTTGATAGACCGGCAAAATTTTAGGCAATAGGGGTCCGGAGGTCCCGGGACCACTCGGAAGGTGTGGGCTATAACACACAAAAATATGGGCATCGCGCGGAATTCTAGTTGTTTGGCCGAAAAACGCAAAATATAAGGAACGATCATGGCGGGGCGGATACTATGGTTCATTAGGTCATATTTGATTGCCCGTAAAAAGTTTAGGCGATCGGGGTCCGCGGCTCTTGGGACCACTCGGAATGCGTGGGTATAGCACACGAAAATATGAGAATCGGGCAAAATTCCAGGTCTTTTTCAGTAACATGCAAAAAATATGGAAAGATCTTGGCAGGGTGGTGACTATGGTTCCTTTGGTCTTATTTGATAGTCTGGAAAAATATTAGGCGATAGGGGTCCGGAGGTCCCGGGACCACTCGGAAGGCGTGGGCTATAACATACAAAAATATGGGAATCGCGCGGAATTCTAGTTGTTTGGCCGAAAAATGCAAAAAATTAGGAACAATCATGGAGGGGCGGATACTATGGTTCCTTAGGTCGTATTTGATAGTCCGGAAAAATTTTAGGCGATAGGGGTCAGAGGTCCTGGGACCACTCGAAAGGCGTGGGCTATAACACACAAAAATATGGGAATCGCGCGGAATTCTAGTTATTTGGCCGAAAAACGCAAAAAATGAGGAACGATAATGGCGGGGTAGTTACTATGGTTCCTTAGGTCATATTTGATGGCCCGGAAAATTTTTAGGCGATCGGGGTTCGGGGTTCCCGGGACCCCTTGGAAGGCGTGGGCTAAAGCACACAAAAATATGAAAATCGCGCGGAATTCTAGTTTTTTGGCTGAAAAACGCAAAAGACTAGGAACGATCATGGCGGGGCGGTGACTATGGTTCCTTAGGTCGTATTTGATAGTCCGGAAAATTTTTTGGCGATCCGGCTCCGGGGTCCCGACCCACTCGGAAGGCGTGGGCGATAGCACACAAAAATATGGGAATCGGGCGGAATTCTAGTTTTATGGCCAAAAAAATGCAAAAAATGAGGAACGATCATGGCAAGGCGGTGACTATGGTTTCTTAGGTCGTATTTGATGGCCAGGAAAATTTTAGCCGATCGGGGTCCACGGCTCCCGGGACCACTCGGAAGGCGTAAGCTATAGCACACTAAAATATGCAAATCGCGCGGAGTTCTAGTTTTTTGGCCGAAAAATGCAAAGCATTTGGAACGATCATGGCGGGGCGGTGACTATGGTTCCTTAGGTCGTATTTGATATTCTGGAAAATTTTTAAACGATCCGGCTCCGGGGGGCCTGACCCACTCGGGCGGCGTGGGCGATAGCACACAAAAATATGGGAATCGGGCGGAATTCTAGTTTTTTGGCCAAAAAATACAACAAATGAGGAACGATCATGGCGGGGCGGTTACTATGGTTCCTTAGGTCGTATTTGACGGCCCGGAAAATTTTTAGCCGATCGGGGTCCAGGGGTCCCGGAACCACTTGGAAGGGTGGGCAATAGCACACAAAAATATTGTAATCGGGCAAAATTCTAGTTTTTTGGCCGAAAAATGCAACAAATGAGGAATGATCATGGCTGGGCGGTGACTATGGTTCCTTTGGTCTTATTTGATAGTCCAGAAAAATTTTAGGCAATCGGGGTCCGCGGCTCCCCGGACCACTTGGAAGGCGTGGGTATAACACACGAAAATATGGGAATCGGGCGTAATTCTAGTTTTTTGGCCGAAATATGCAAAAAATTAGAAACGATGATGGCGGGGCGGTTACTATGGTTCCTTAGGTCATATTTGACGGCCCGGAAATATTTTAGGCGATCGGGGTCCGGGGGTCCCGGAACCACTTGGAAGGGTGGGCAAAAGCACACAAAAATATTGTAATCGGGCGGAATTCTAGTTTTTTGGCCAAAAAACGCAACAAATGAGGAATGATCATGGCTGGGCGGTGACTATGGTTCCTTTGGTCTTATTTGATAGTTCGGAAAAATATTAGGCGATAGGGGTCCGGAGCGGAATTCTAGTTGTTTGGCCGAAAAACGCAAAAAATGAGAAACGTTCATGGCGGGGCGGATACTATGGTTCCTTAGGTCGTATTTGATAGTCCGGAAAAAAGTTTTTAGGCGATAGGGGTCCGGAGGTCCCGGGACCACTCGGAAGGTGTGGGCTATAACACACAAAAATATGGGCATCGCGCGGAATTCTAGTTGTTTGGCCGAAAAATGCAAAAAATAAGGAACGATCATGGCGAGGCGGATACTATGGTTCCTTAGGTCGTATTTGATTGCCCATAAAAAGTTTAGGCGATCGAGGTCCGCGGCTCTTGGGACCACTCGGAATGCGTGGGTATAGCACACGAAAATATGGGAATCAGGCGAAATTCTAGGTCTTTTTCAGTAACATGCAAAAAGTATGGAAAGATCTTGGCAGGGCGGTGACTATGGTTCCTTTGGTTTTATTTGATAGTCCGGAAAAATATTAGGCGATAGGGGTCCGGAGGTCCCGGGACCACTCGGAAGGCGTGGGCTATAACATACAAAAATATGGGAATCGCGCGGAATTCTAGTTGTTTGACCGAAAAATGCCAAAAATGAGGAACGATCATGGAGGGGCGGATACTATGGTTCCTTAGGTCGTATTTGATAGTCCGGAAAAATCTTAGGCGATAGGGGTCAGGAGGTCCTGGGACCACTCGGAAGGCGTGGGCTATAACACACAAAAATATGGGAATCGCGCGGAATTCTAGTTGTTTGGCCGAAAAATGCAAAAAATGAGGAACGATCATGGCGGGGTGGTTACTATGGTTCCTTAGGTCGTATTTGCTGGCCTGGAAAATTTTTAGGCGATCGGGGTCCGCGGCTCTTGGGACCACTCGGAATGCGTGGGTATAGCACATGAAAATATGGGAATCGGGCGAAATTCTAGGTCTTTTTCAGTAACATGCAAAAAATATGGAAAGATCTTGGCAGGGCGGTGACTATGGTTCCTTTGGTCTTATTTGATAGTCCGGAAAAATATTAGGCGATAGGGGTCCAGAGGTCCCGGGACCACTCGGAAGGCGTGGGCTATAACACACAAAAATATGGGAATCGCGCGGAATACTAGGTGTTTGGCCGAAAAATGCAAAACATGAGGAACGATCATGGCGGGGCGGATACTATGGTTCCTTAGGTCGTATTTGATAGTCCGGAAAAATTTTAGGCGATAGGGGTCAGGAGGTCCTGGGACCACTCGGAAGGCGTGGGCTAAATATGGGAATCGCGCGGAATTCTAGTTGTTTGGCCGAAAAACGCAAAAAATGAGGAACGATCATGGCGGGGTGGTTACTATGGTTCCTTAGGTCATATTTGATGGCCCGAAAAATTTTTAGGCGATCGGGGTTCGGGGTTCCCGGGACCCCTTGGAAGGGTGGGCAATAGCACACAAAAATATTGTAATCGGGCAAAATTCTAGTTTTTTGGCCGAAAAATGCAAAAACTGAGGAACGATCATGGCGGGGCGGTTACTATGGTTCCTTAGGTCGTATTTGACGGCCCGGAAAAATTTTAGCCGATCGGGGTCCGGGGGTCCCGGAACCAATTGGAAGGGTGGGCAATAGCACACAAAAATATTGTAATCGGGCGGAATTCTAGTTTTTTGGCCGAAAAATGCAACAAATGAGAAATGATCATGGCTAGGCGGTGACTATGGTTCCTTTGGTCTTATTTGATAGTCCAGAAAAATTTTAGGCGATCGGGGTCCAGAGGTCCCGGGACCACTCGGAAGGCGTGGGCTATAACACACAAAAATTTGGGAATCGCGCGAAATTCTAGTTGTTTGGCCGAAAAACGCAAAAAATGAGGAACGATCATGGCGGGGTGGTTACTATGGTTCCTTAGGTCGTATTTGATGGCCCCGAAAATTTTTAGGCGATCGGGGTTCGGGGTTCCCGGGACTCCTTGGAAGGGTGGGCAATAGCACACAAAAATATTGTAATCGGGCGGAATTCTAGTTTTTTGGCCGAAAAATGCAAAAAATGAGGAACGATCATGGCGGGGCGGTTACTATGGTTCCTTAGGTCGTATTTGACAGCCCGGAAAATTTTTAGCCGATCGGGGTCCGGGGGTCCCGGAACCACTTGGAAGGGTGGGCAATAGCACACAAAAATATTGTAATCGGGCGGAATTCTAGTTTTTTGGCCGAAAAATGCAACAAATGAGGAATGATCATGGCTGGGCGGTGACTATGGTTCCTTTGGTCTTATTTGAGAGTCCGGAAAAATTTTAGGCGATCGGGGTCCGGAGGTCCCGGGACCACTCGGAAGGCGTGGGCTATAACACACAAAAATATGGGAATCGCGCGGAATTCTAGTTTTTTGGCCGAAAAACGCAATAAATGAGGAACGATCATGGCGGGGCGGTGACTATGGTTCCTTAGGTCGTATTTGATGGCCCGGAAAATTTTAGGCGATCGGGGTCCACGGCTCCCGGGACCACTCGGAAGGCGTGGGCTATAGCACACGAAAATATGCAAATCGCGCGGAGTTATAGTTTTTTGGCCGAAAAATGCAAAGCATTTGGAACGATCATAGTGGGCGGTGACTATGGTACCTTAGGTCGTATTTTATAGTCTGGAAAAATTTTAGGCGATCGGGGTCCGCGGCTCCCCATACCACTTAGAAGGCGTGGGTATAGCACACGAAAATATGGGAATCGGGTGTAATTCTAGGTTCTTGACCGAAAAATGCAAAAAATGAGAAACGATGATGGAGGGGCAGTTACTATGGTTCCTTAGGTCGTATTTGACGGTCTGGAAAAATTTTAGGCGATCGGGGTCCGGGGGTCCCGGAACCACTTGGAAGGGTGGGCAAATAGCACACAAAAATATTGTAATCGGGCGGAATTCTAGTTTTTTGGCCGAAAAATGCAACAAATGAGGAATGATAATGGCTGGGCGGTGACTATGGTTCCTTAGGTCGTATTTGACAGTCCGGAAAAATTTTAGGCGATAGGGGTCCGGAGACCCGGGACCACTCGGAAGGAGTGGGCTATAACACACAAAAATATGGGATGGCGCGGAATCCTTGTTGTTTGGCCGAAAAACGCAAAAAATGAGGAACGATCATGGTGGGGCGGATACTATGGTTCCTTAGGTCGTATTTGATAGTCCAGAAAAAATTTAGGCGATAGGGGTCCGGAGGTCCCTGGACCACTCGGAAGGCGTGGGCAATAGCACACAAATATATTGTAATCGAGCGGAATTCTAGTTTTTTGGACGAAAAACGCAACAAATGAGGAATGATAATGGCTGGGCGGTGACTATGGTTCCTTAGGTCGTATTTGATAGTCCGGAAAATTTTTAGGCGATAAGTGTCCGGATTTCCCGGGTTCACTTGGAAGGCGTGGGCTATAACACACAAAAATATGGGAATCGCGCGGAATTCTAGTTGTTTGGCCGAAAAACGCAAAAAATGGGGAACGATCATGGCGGGGTGGTTACTATGGTTCCTTATGTAGTATTTGATGGCCCGAAAAAATGTTAGGCGATCGGGGTCCGCAGCTCTTGGGACCACTCGGAATGCGTGGGTATAGCACACGAAAATATGGGATTCGGGCAAAATTCTAGGTCTTTTTCAGTAAGATGCAAAAAATGTGGAAAAATCTTGGCAGGGCGGTGACTATAGTTCCTTTGGTCTTATTTGATAGTCCGGAAAAATATTAGGCGATAGGGGTCCGGAGGACCCGGGACCACTCGGAAGGCGTGGGCTATAACACACAAAAATATGGGAATCGCACGGAATTCTAGTTGTTTGGCCGAAAAATGCAAAAAATGAGAAACGATGATGGCGGGGCGGTTACTATGGTTCCTTAGGTCGTATTTGATGGCCCGGAAAAATTTTAAGCGATCGGGGTCCGGGGGTCCCGGAACCATTTGGAAGGGTGGGCAATAGCACACAAAAATATTGTAATCGGGCGGAATTCTAGTTTTTTGGCCGAAAAATGCAACAAATGAGGAATGATCATGGCTGGGCGGTGACTATGGTTCCTTTGGTCTTATTTGATAGTCCAGAAAAATTTTAGGCGATAGGGGTCCGCGGCTCCTCGGACCACTTGGAAGGCCACACGAAAATATGGGAATCGGGCGTAATTCTAGTTTTTTGGCCGAAAAATGCAAAAAATGAGAAACGATGATGGCGGCGCGGTTACTATGGTTCCTTAGGTCGTACTTGATGGCCCGGAAAAATTTTAGGCGATCGGCGTCCGGGGGTCCCGGAACCACTTGGAAGGGTGGGCAATAGCACACAAAAATATTGTAATCGGGCGGAATTCTAGTTTTTTGGCTGAAAAACGGAACAAATGAGGATTGATCATGGCTGGGCGGTAGCTATGGTTCCTTTGGTCTTATTTGATAGTCCGGAAAAATATTAGGCGATAGGGGTCCGGAGGTCCCGGGACCACTCGGAAGGCGTGGGCTATAACACACAAAAATATGGGAATCGCGCGGAATTCTAGTTGTTTGGCCGAAAAATGCAAAAAATGAGGAACGATCATGGCAGGGTAGTTACTATGGTTCCTTAGGTCATATTTGATGGCCTGGAAAATTTTTAGGCGATTGGGGTTCGGGGTTCCCCGAAGCCCTTGGAAGGCGTGGGCTATAACACACAAAAATATGGGAATAGCGCGGAATTCTAGTTGTTTGGCCGAAAAACGCAAAAAATGAGGAACGATCATGGCGGGGTGGTTACTATGGTTCCTTATGTCGTATTTGATGGCCCGGAAAATTTTTAGGTGATCGGGGTTCGGGGTTCCCAGGACCCCTTGGAAGGCATGGGCTAAAGCACACGAAAATATGGAAATCGCGTGGAATTCTAGTTTTTTGGCTGAAAAATGCAAAAGACTAGGAAGAATCATGGCGGGGTGGTGACTATGGTTCCTTAGGTCGTATTTGATAGTCCGGAAAATTTTTAGGCGATCCGGCTCCGGGGGCCCGACCCACTCGGAAGGCGTGGGGGATAGCACACAAAAATATGGGAATCGGGCGGAATTCTAGTTTTTTGGCCAAACAATGCAAAAAAATGAGGAATGATCTTGGCGAGGCGGTGACTATGGTTCCTTAGTTCCTAATTGATGGCCCGAAAATTTTTTAGGCGATCCGAGTCCGGCGGCCCGGCCCACCCGGAAGGCGTGGGGCACACATAAATATGGTAATCGAGCGGAATTCTAGTTTTTTGCCCGAAAAATGCAATAAATGAGGAACGATCATGGCGGGGTAGTGACTATGGTTCCTTAGGTCGTATTTGATGGCCCGGAAAATTTTAGGCGATCAGGGTCCACGGCTCCCGGGACCACTCGGAAGGCGTAAGCTATAGCACACGAAAATATGCAAATCGCGCGGAGTTCTAGGTTTTTGGCCGAAAAATGCAAAGCATTTGGAACGATCATGGTGGGCGGTGACTATGGTACCTTAGGTCGTATTTGATAGTCCGGAAAAATTTTAGGCGATCGGGGTCCGTGGCTCCCCGGACCACTTGGAAGGAGTGGGTATAGCACACGAAAATATGGGAATCGGGCGTAATTCTAGTTTTTTGGCCGAAAAATGCAAAAAATGAGAAACGATGATGGCGGGGCGGTTACTATGGTTCCTTAGGTCGTATTTGACAGCCCGGAAAAATTTTAGGCGATCGGGGTCCGGGGGTCCCAGAACCACTTAGAAGGGTGGGCAATAGCACACAAAAATATTGTAATCGGGCGGAATTCTAGTTTTTTGGCCGAAAAACGCAAAAAATGAGGAACGATCATGGTGGGGCGGATACTATGGTTCCTTAGGTCATATTTGATAGTCCGGAAAAATTTTAGGCAATAGGGGTCCGGAGGTCCCGAGACCACTCGGAAGGTGTGGGCTATAACACACCAAAATATGGGAATCGCGCGGAATTCTAGTTGTTTGGCCGAAAAACGCAAAACATAAGGAACGATCATGGCAGGGCGGATACTATGGTTCCTTAGTTCTTATTTGATTGCCCGGAAAAATTTTAGGCGATCGGGGTCCGCGGCTCTTGGGACCACTCGGAATGCGTGGGTATAGCACACGAAAATATGGGAATCGGGCAAAATTCTAGGTCTTTTTCAGTAACATGCAAAGAATGTGGAAACATCTTGGTAGGGAGGTGACTATGATTCCTTTGGTCTTATTTGATAGTCCGGAAAAATATTAGGCGATAGGGGTCCGGAGGTCCCGGGACCACTCGGAAGGCGTGGGCTATAACACACAAAATTATGGGAATCGCGCGGAATTCTAGTTGTTTGGCCGAAAAAAGCAAAATATGAGAAACGATGATGGCGGGGCGGTTACTATGGTTCCTTAGGTCGTATTTGACGGCCCGAAAAAATTTTAGGCGATCGGGGTCCGAGGGTCCCGGAACCATTTGGAAGGGTGGGCAATAGCACACAAAAATATTGTAATCGGGCGGAATTCTAGTTTATTGGCCGAAAAATGCAACAAATGAGGAATGATCATGGATGGGCGGTGACTATGGTTCCTTTGGTCTTATTTGATAGTCCGGAAAAATTTTAGGCGATCGGGGTTTGCTGCTCCCCGGACCACTTGGAAGGCGAGGGTATAGCACACGAAAATATGGGAATCGGGCGTAATTCTAGTTTTTTGGCCGAAAAATGCAAAAAATGAGAAACGATGATGGCGGGGCGGTTACTATGGTTCCTTAGGTCGTATTTGATGGCCCAAAAAATTTTTAGGCGATCGGGGTCCGGGGGTCCCGGAACCACTTGGAAGGGTGGGCAATAGCACACAAAAATATTGTAATCGGGCGAAATTCTAGTTTTTTGGCCGAAAAACGCAACAAATGAGGAATGATCATGGCTGGACGGCGACTATGGTTCCTTAGGTTGTATTTGATAGTCAGGAAAAATTTTAGGCGATAGGGGTCCGGAGTTCCCGGGTTCACTTGGAAGGCGTGGGCTATGGGACATGAAAATATGGGAATCGCGCGGAATTCTAGTTTTTTGGCCGAAAAATAGAAAAAACTAGGAACGATCAAGGCTGGGCGGTGACTATGGTTCCTTAGGTCTTATTTGATAGTCCGGAAAAATTTTAGGCGATAGGGGTCCGGAGACCCGGGACCACTCGGAAGGAGTGGGCTATAACACACAAAAATATGGGATGGCGCGGAATCCTTGTTGTTTGGCCGAAAAATGCAAAAAATGAGGAATGATCATGGTGGGACAGATACTATGGTTCCTTAGGTCGTATTTGATAGTCCGGAAAAAATTTAGGCGATAGGGGTCCGTAGGTCCCTGGACCACTCGAAAGGCGTGGGCAATAGCACACAAATATATTGTAATCGGGCGGAATTCTAGTTTTTTGGCCGAAAAACGCAACAAATGAGGAATGATAATGGCTGGGCGGTGACTATGGTTCCTTAGGTCGTATTTGATAGTCTGGAAAAATTTTAGGCGATAAGTGTCCGGATTTCCCGGGTTCACTTGCAAGGCGTGGGCTATAACACACAAAAATATGGGAATCGCGCGGAATTCTAGTTGTTTGACCGAAAAACGCAAAAAATGAGGAACGATCATGGCGGGGTGGTTACTATGGTTCCTTATATCGTATTTGATGGCCCGGAAAAATGTTAGGCGATCGGGGTCCGCGGCTCTTGGGACCACTCGGAATGCGTGGGTATAGCACACGAAAATTTGGGAATCGGGCAAAATTCTAGGTCTTTTTCAGTAACATGCAAAAAATGTGGAAAAATCTTGGCAGGGCGGTGACTATAGTTCCTTTGGTCTTATTTGATAGTCCGGAAAAATATTAGGCGATAGGGGTCCGGAGGACCCGGGACCACTCGGAAGGCGTGGGCTATAACACACAAAAATATGGGAATCGCGCGGAATTCTAGTTAGTTGGCCGAAAAAATGAGAAACGATGATGGCGGGGCGGTTACAATGGTTCCTTAGGTCGTATTTGATGGCCCGGAAAAATTTTAGGCGATCGGGGTCCGGGGGTCCCGGAACCACTTGGAAGGGTGGGCAATAGCACACAAAAATATTATAATCGGGCGGAATTCTAGGTTTTTGGCCGAAAAATGCAACAAATGAGGAATGATCATGGCTGGGTGGTGACTATGGTTCCTTAGGTCATATTTGATAGTCCGGAAAAATATTAGGCGATAGGGGTCCGGAGGTCCCGGGACCACTCGGAAGGCGTGGGCTATAACACACAAAAATATGGGAAATGCGCGGAATTCTAGTTGTTTGGCCGAAAAATGCAAAAAATGAGGAACGATCATGGCAGGGTAGTTACTATGGTTCCTTAGGTCGTATTTGATGGCCCGGAAAATTTTTAGGCGATCGGGGTTCGGGGTTCCCGGAAGCCCTTGGAAGGGGTGGGCTATAACACACAAAAATATGGGAATAGCGCGGAATTCTAGTTGTTTGGCCGAAAAACGCAAAAAATGAGGAGCGATCATGGCGGGGTGGTTACTATGGTTCCTTATGTCGTATTTGATGGCCCGGAAAATATTTAGGCGATCGGGGTTCGGGGTTCCCGGGACCCCTTGGAAGGCATGAGCTAAAGCACACGAAAATATGGAAATCGCGCGGAATTCTAGTTTTTTGGCTGAAAAATGCAAAGGACTAGGAAGGATCATGGCGGGGCGGTGACTATGGTTCCTTAGGTCGTATTTGATAGTTCGTAAAATTTTTAGGCGATCCGGCTCCGGGGGGCCCTACCCACTCGGAAGGCGTGGGGGATAGCACACAAAAATATGGGAATCGGGCGGAATTCTAGTTTTTTGGCAAAAAAATGCAAAAAAATGAGGAACGATCTTGGCGAGGCGGTGACTATGGTTCCTTAGGTCCTAATTGATGGCACGAAAAATTTTTAGGCGATCCGAGTCCGGCGGCCCGGCCCACTCGGAAGGCGTGGGGCACACAAAAATATGGTAATCGAGCGGAATTCTAGTTTTTTGGCCGAAAAACGTAATAAATGAGGAACGATCATGGCGGGGCGGTGACTATGGTTCCTTAGGTCGTATTTGATGGCCCGGTAAATTTTAGGCGATCGGGGTCCACGGCTCCCGGGACCACTCGGAAGGCGTAAGCTATAGCACACGAAAATATGCAAATCGCGCGGAGATCTAGTTTTTTGGCCGAAAAATGCAAAGCATTTGGAACGATCATGGTGGGGCGGTGACTATGGTACCTTAGGTCGTATTTGATAGTCCGGAAAAATTTTAGGCGATCGGGGTCCGTGGCTCCCCGGACCACTTGGAAGGAGTGCGTATAGCACACGAAAATATGGGAATCGGGCGAAATTCTAGTTTTTTGGCCGAAAAACGCAACAAATGAGGAATGATCGTGGCTGGGGGTTGACTATGGTTCCTTAGGTCGTATTTGATAGCCCGAAAAAATTTTAGGCGATAGGTGTCCGGATTTCCCTGGTTCACTTGGAAGGCGTAGGCTATAGGACACGAAAATATGGGAATTGCGCGGAATTCTAGTTGTTTGGCCGAAAAACGTAAAAAATGAGGAACGATCATGGCGGGGTGGATACTATGGTTCTTTAGGTCGTATTTGATAGTCCGGAAAAATTTTAGGCGATAGGGGTCCGGAGGTCCCGGTACCACTCGGAAGGTGTGGGCTATAACACACAAAAATATGGGAATCGCGCGGAATTCTTGTTGTTTGGCCGAAAAACGCAAACAATAAGGAACGATCATGGCGGGGCAGATACTATGGTTCCTTAGGTCGTATTTGATTGCCCGGAAAAATGTTAGGCGATCGGGGTCCGCGGCTCTTGGGACCACTCGGAATGCGTGGGTATAGCACACGAAAATATGGGAATCGGGCAAAATTCTAGGTCTTTTTCAGTAACATGCAAAAAATGTGGAAACATCTTGGTAGGGCGGTGACTATGGTTCCTTTGGTCTTATTTGATAGTCCGAAAAAATATTAGGCGATAGGGGTCCGGAGGACCCGGGACCACTCGGAAGGCGTGGGCTATAACACACAAAAATATGGGAATCACGCGGAATTCTAGTTGTTTGGTCGAAAAACGCAAAAAATGAGAAACGATGATGGCGGGGCGGTTACTATGGTTCCTTAGGTCGTATTTGACAGCCCGGAAAAATTTTAGGCGATCGGGGTCCGGGGGTCCCGGAACCACTTGGAAGGGTGGGCAATAGCACACAAAAATATTGTAATCGGGCGGAATTCTAGTTTTTTTGGCCGAAAAATGCAACAAATGAGGAATGATCATGGTTGGGCGGTGACTATGGTTCCTTTGGTCTTATTTGATAGTCCGGAAAAATTTTAGGCGATAGGGGTCCGCGGCTCCTCGGACCACTTGGAAGGCGTAGCACACGAAAATATGGGAATCGGGCGTAATTCTAGTTTTTTGGCCGAAAAATGCAAAAAATGAGAAACGATGATGGCGGGGCGGTTACTATGGTTCCTTAGGTCGTATTTGATGGCCCAGAAAAATTTTAGGCGATCGGCGTCCGGGGGTCCCGGAACCACTTGGAAGGGTGGGCAAATAGCACACAAAAATATTGTAATCTGGCGAAATTCTAGTTTTTTAGCCGAAACATGCAACAAATGAGGAATGATCATGGCTGGGCGGTGGCTATGGTTCCTTTGGTCTTATTTGATAGTCCGGAAAAATATTAGGCGATAGGGGTCCGGAGGTCCCGGGACCACTCTGAAGGCGTGGGCTATAACACACAAAAATATGGGAATCGCGCGGAATTCTAGTTGTTTGGCCGAAAAATGCAAAAAATGAGGAACGATCATGGCGGGGTGGTTACTATGGTTCCTTAGGTCGTATTTAATGGCCCGGAAATTTTTAGGCGATCGGGGTTCGGGGTTCCCGGGACCCCTTGGAAGGCATGGGCTAAAGCACACGAAAATATGGAAATCGTGCGGAATTCTAGTTTTTTGGCTGAAAAATGCAAAAGACTAAGAAGGATCATGGCGGGGCGGTGACTATGGTGCCTTAAGTCATATTTGATAGTCCGGAAAATTTTTAGGAGATCCGGCTCCGGGGGCCCGACCCACTCGGAAGGCGTGGGGGATAGCACACAAAAATATGGAAATCGGGCGGAATTCTAGTTTTTTGGCCAAAAAATGCAAAAAAATGAGTAACGATCTTGGCGAGGCAGTGACTATGGTTCCTTAGGTCCTAATTGATGGCCCAAAATTTTTTTAGGCGATCCGAGTCCGGCGGCCCGGCCCACTCGGAAGGCGTGGGGCACACAAAAATATGGTAATCGAGCGGAATTCTAGTTTTCTGGCCGAAAAATGCAATAAATGAGGAACGATCATGGCTGGGCGGTGACTATGGTTCCTTAGGTCGTATTTGATGGCCCGGAAAATTTTAGGCGATCAGGGTCCACGGCTCCCGGGACCACTCGGAAGGCGTAAGCTATAACACACAAAAATATAGGAATGGCGCGGAATTCTAGTTGTTTGGCCGAAAAATGCAAAAAATGAGGAACGATCATGGCGGGGTGGTTACTATGGTTCCTTAGGTCGTATTTGATGGCCCGGAAATGTTTTAGGCGATCGGGGTTCGGGGTTCCCGGAAGCCCTTGGAAGGCATGGGCTATAACACACAAAAATATGGGAATCACGCGGAATTCTAGTTGTTTGGCCGAAAAACGCCAAAAATGAGGAACGATCATGGCGGGGTGGTTACTATGGTTCCTTAGGTCGTATTTGATGGCCCGAAAAATTTTTAGGCGATCGGGGTTCGGGGTTCCCGGGACCCCTTGGAAGGCATGGGCTAAAGCACACGAAAATATGGAAATCGCGCGGAATTCTAGTTTTTTGGCTGAAAAATGCAAAAGACTAGGAAGGATCATGGAGGGGCAGTGACTATGGTTCCGTAGGTCGTATTTGATAGTCCGGAAAATTTTTAGGCGATCCGGCTCCGGGGGGCCCGACCCACTCGGAAGGCGTGGGGGATAGCACACAAAAATATGGGAATCGGGCGGAATTCTAGTTCTTTGGCCAAACAATGCATAAAAATGAGGAACGATCTTGGCGAGGAAGTGACTATGGTTCCTTAGGTCGTAATTGATGGCCCTAAAATTTTTTAGGCGATCCGAGTCCGGCGGCCCGGCCCACTCGGAAGGCGTGGGCAATAGCACACAAAAATATGGTAATCGAGCGGAATTCTAGTTTTTTGGCCAAAAAATGCAATAAATGAGGAACGATCATGGCGGGGCGGTGACTATGGTTCCTTAGGTCGTATTTGATGGCCCGGAAAATTTTAGGCGATCGGGGTCCACGGCTCCCGGGACCACTCGGAAGGCGTAAGCTATAGCACACGAAAATATGCAAATCGCGCGGAGTTCTAGTTTTTTGGCCGAAAAATGCAAAGCATTTGGAACGATCATGGTGGGGCGGTGACTATGGTACCTTAGGTCGTATTTGATAGTCCGGAAAAATTTTAGGCGATCGGGGTCCGCGGCTCCCCGGACCACTTGGAAGGCGTGGGTATAGCACACGAAAATATGGGAATCGGGCGTAATTCTAGTTTTTTGGCCGAAAAATGCAAAAAATGAGAAACGATGATGGCGTGGCGGTTACTATGGTTCCTTAGGTCGTATTTGACGGCCCGAAAAAATTTTAGGCGATCGGGGTCCGGGGGTCCCGGAACCACTTGGAAGGGTGGGCAATAGCACACAAAAATATTGTAATCGGGCGGAATTCTAGTTTTTTGGCCGAAAAATGCAACAAATGAGGAATGATCATGGTTGGGTGGTGACTATGGTTCCTTAGGTCGTATTTGATAGTCCAGAAAATTTTTAGGCGATAGGGGTTCAGAGTTCCCGGGTTCACTTGGAAGGCGTGGGCTATAGGACACGAAAATATGGGAATCGAGCGGAATTCTAGTTTTTTGGCCGAAAAACGGAAAAAACTAGGAACGATCATGGCTGGGCGGTGTCTATGGTTCCTTAGGTCTTATTTGATAGTCCGGAAAAATTTTAGGCGATAGGGGTCCGGAGACCCGGGACCACTCGGAAGGCGTGGGCTATAACACACAAAAATATGGGATGGCGCGGAATCCTAGTTGTTTGGCCAAAAAACGCAAAAAATGAGGAACGATCATGGCGGGGCGGATACTATGGTTCCTTAGGTCGTATTTGATAGTCCGAAAAAATTTTAGGCGATAGGGGTCCGGAGGTCCCGGTACCACTCGGAAGGTGTGGGCTATAACACACAAAAATATGGGAATCGCGCGGAATTCTAGTTGTTTGGCCGAAAAACGCAAAAAATAAGGAACGATCATGGCGGGGCGGATACTATGGTTCCTTAGGTCGTATTTGATTGCCCGAAAAAATGTTAGGCGATCGGGGTCCGCGGCTCTTGGGACCACTCGGAATGCGTGGGTATAGCACACGAAAATATGGGAATCGGGCAAAATTCTAGGTCTTTTTCAGTAACATGCAAAGAATGTGGAAACATCTTGGCAGGGAGGTGACTATGATTCCTTTGGTCTTATTTGATAGTCCGGAAAAATATTAGGCGATAGGGGTCCGGAGGTCCCGGGACCACTCGGAAGGCGTGGGCTATAACACACAAAATTATGGGAATCGCGCGGAATTCTAGTTGTTTGGCCGAAAAAAGCAAAATATGAGAAACGATGATGGCGGGGCGGTTACTATGGTTCCTTAGGTCGTATTTGATGGCCCGGAAAAATTTTAGGCGATCGGGGTCCGAGGGTCCCGGAACCATTTGGAAGGGTGGGCAATAGCACACAAAAATATTGTAATCGGGCGGAATTCTAGTTTATTGGCCGAAAAATGCAACAAATGAGGAATGATCATGGATGGGCGGTGACTATGGTTCCTTTGGTCTTATTTGATAGTCCGGAAAAATTTTAGGCGATCGGGGTTTGCTGCTCCCCGGACCACTTGGAAGGCGAGGGTATAGCACACGAAAATATGGGAATCGGGCGTAATTCTAGTTTTTTGGCCGAAAAATGCAAAAAATGAGAAACGATGATGGCGGGGCGGTTACTATGGTTCCTTAGGTCGTATTGGACGGCCCGGAAAAATTTTAGGCGATCGGGGTCCGGGGGTCCCGGAACCACTTGGAAGGGTGGGCAATAATATCACACAAAAATATTGTAATGGCGCGGAATTCTAGTTGTTTGGCCGAAAAACGCAAAAAATAAGGAACGATCATGGCGGGGTGGATACTATGGTTCCTTAGGTCGTATTTGATTGCCCGAAAAAATGTTAGGCGATCGGGGTCCGC
Organism: Nicotiana tomentosiformis; assembly: GCF_000390325.3. Classification (NCBI taxonomy): domain Eukaryota; kingdom Viridiplantae; phylum Streptophyta; class Magnoliopsida; order Solanales; family Solanaceae; genus Nicotiana; species Nicotiana tomentosiformis. The sequence goes on along the minus strand of NW_027174799.1, from coordinate 31,915 downwards.
GGCTCTTGGGACCACTCGGAATGCGTGGGTATAGCACACGAAAATATGGGAATCGGGCGAAATTCTAGTTGTTTGGCCGAAAAACGCAAAAAATGAGGAACGATCATGGCGGGGCGGATACTATGGTTCCTTAGGTCGTATTTGATAGTCCGGAAAATTTTTAGTCGATCGGGGTCCGGAGGTCCCGGGACCCCTCGGAAGGCGTGGGCTATAACACACAAATATATGGGAATCGCGCGGAATTCTAGTTGTTTGGCCGAAAAATATGGTTCCTTAGGTCGTATTTGATTGCCCGGAAAAATTTTAGGCGATCGGGTTTCGCGGCTCTCGGGACCACTCGGAATGCGTGGGTATAGCACACAAAAATATGGGAATCGGGCAAAATTCTAGGTCTTTTTCAGTAACATGCCAAAATGTGGAAAGATCTTGGCAGGGCGGTGACTATGGTTCCTTTGGTCTTATTTGATAGTCCGGAAAAATATTAGGCGATAGGGGCCCAGAGGTCCTGGGACCACTCGGAAGGCGCGGGTTATAACACACAAAAATATGGGAATCGCGCGGAATTCTAGTTGTTTGGCCGAAAAACGCAAAAAATGAGGAACGATCATGGCGGGGTGGTTACTATGGTTCCTTAGGTCGTATTTGATTGCCCGGAAAATTTTTAGGCGATCGGGGTTCGGGGTTCCCGGGACCCCTTGGAAGGAGTGGGCTAAACCACACGAAAATATGGAAATCGCATGGAATTCTAGTTTTTTGGCTGAAAAACACAAAAGACTAGGAACGATCATGGCGGGGCGGTGACTATGGTACCTTAGGTCGTATTTGATAGTCCGGAAAATTTTTAGGCGATCCCGCTCCGGGGGACCCGAGCCACTCGGAAGGAGTGGGCGATAGCACACAAAAATATGGGAATCGGGCGGAATTCTAGTTTTTTGTCCAAAAAATGCAAAAAATGAGAAACGATCATGGCGAGGTGGTGACTATGGTTCCTTAGGTCCTAATTGATGGCCCGAAAATTTTTTAGGCGATCCGAGTCCGGCGGCCCGGCCCACTCGGAAGGCGTGGGCAATAGCACACAAAAATATTGTAATCGGGCGGAATTCTAGTTTTTTGGCCGAAAAACGCAACAAATGAGGAATGATCATGGCTGGGTGGTGACTATGGTTCCTTAGGTCGTATTTGATAGTCCGGAAAAATTTTAGGCTATAGGAGTCCGGAGTTCCCGGGTTCACTTGGAAGGCGTGGGTATAGCACACGAAAATATGGGAATCGGGCGAAATTCTAGGTCTTTTTCAGTAACATGCAAAAGATGTGGAAACAACTTGGCAGAGCGGTGACTATGGTTCCTTTGGTCTTATTTGATAGTCCGGAAAAATATTAGGCGATAGGGGTCCGGAGGTCCCGGGACCACTCGGAAGGCGTGGGCTATAACACACAAAAATATGGGAATCGCGCTGAATTCTAGTTGTTTGGCCGAAAAACGCAAAAAATGAGGAACAATCATGGCGGGGCGGATACTATGGTTCCTTAGGTCGTATTTGATAGTCCGGAAAATTTTTAGGCGATAGGGGTCAGGAGGTCCCGGGACAACTCGGAAGGCGTGGGCTATAACACACAAAAATATGGGAATCGCGCGGAATTCTAGTTGTTTGGCCGAAAAACGCAAAAAATGAGGAACGATCATGGCGGGGTGGTTATTATGGTTCCTTAGGTCGTATTTGATGGCCCGAAAATTTTTAGATGACCGGGGTTCGGGGTTTCCGGGACCCCTTGGAAGGGGTGGGCTAAAGCACACGAAAATATGGAAATCGCGCGGAATTCTAGTTTTTTGGCTAAAAAACGCAAAAGACTAGGAACGATCATGGCGGGGCGGTGACTATGGTTCCTTAGGTCATATTTGATAGTCCGAAAAAATTTTAGGCGATCCTGCTCCGGGGGGCCCGACCCACTCGGAAGGCGTGGGCGATAGCACACAAAAATATGGGAATCGGGCGGAATTCTAGTTTTTTGGCCAAAAATGCAAAATACGAGAAATGATCATGGCAAGGCGGTGACTATGGTTCCTTAGGTCCTAATTGATGGCCCGAAAATATTTTTAGGCGATCCGAGTCTGGCGGCCCGGCCCACTCGGAAGGCGTGGGGCACACAAAAATATGGTAATCGAGCAGAATTCTAGCTTTTTGGCCGAAAAACGCAATAAATGAGGAACGATCATGGCGAGGCGGTAACTATGGTTCCTTAGGTTGTATTTGATGGCCCGGAAAAATTTTAGGCGATCGGGGTCCGCGGCTCCCCGGACCACTTGGAAGGCGTGGGTATAGCACACGAAAATATGGGAATCGGGCGTAATTCTAGTTTTTTGGCCGAAAAATGCAAAAAATGCGAAACGATGATCACGGGGCGGTTACTATGGTTCCTTAAGTCGTATTTGATTGCCCGGAAAAATTTTAGGCGATAGGGGTCCGGAGTTCCCGGGCTCACTTGGACGGCGTGGGCTATAGGACACAAAAATATGGAAATCGCGCGGAATTCTAGTTTTTTGGCCGAAAAACGGAAAAAACTAGGAACGATCATGGCTGGACGGTGACTATGGTTCCTTAGGTCTTATTTGATAGTCCGGAAAAACTTTAGGCGATAGGGGTCCGCGTCTCTTGGGACCATTCGGAATGCGTGGGTATAGCACACGAAAATATGGGAATCAGGAGAAAATCTAGGTCTTTTTCAGTAACATGCAAAAAATGTGGAAAGATTTTGGCAGGGCGGTGACTGTGGTTCCTTTGGTCTTATTTGATAGTCTGAAAAATTTTTAGGCGATCGGGGTCCGGAGGTCCCGGGAACCCTCGGAAGGCGTGGGCTATAACACACAAAAATATGGGAATCGCGCGGAATTCTAGTTGTTTGGCCGAAAAACGCAAACAATAAGGAACGATCATGGCAGGGCGGATAATATGGTTCCTTAGGTCGTATTTGATTGCCCGGAAAAATTTTAGGCGATCGGGGTCCGCGGCTCTTGGGACCACTCGGAATGCGTGGGTATAGCACACGAAAATATGGGAATCGGGCGAAATTCTAGGTCTTTTTCAGTAACATGCAAAAAATATGGAAAGATCTTGGCAGGGTGGTGACTATGGTTCCTTTGGTCTTATTTGATAGTCCGGAAAAATATTAGGCGATAGGGGTCCGGAGGTCCAGGGACCACTCGTAAGGCGTGGGCTATAACACACAAAAATATGGGAATCGCGCGGAATTCTAGTTATCTGGCCGAAAAACACAAAAAATGAGGAACGAACATGGCGGGGCGGATACTATGGTTCCTTAGGTCGTATTTGATAGTCTGAAAAAGTTTTAGGCGATACGGGTCAGGAGGTCCCGGGACCACTCGGAAGGCGTGGGCTATAACACACAAAAATATGGGAATCGCGCAGAATTCTAGTTGTTTGGCCGAAAAATGCAAAAAATGAGGAACAATCATGGCGGGGTGGTTACTATGGTTCCTTAGGTCGTATTTGATGGCCCGGAAAATTTTTAGGCGATCAGGGTTCGGGGTTCCCGGGACCCCTTGGAAGGCGTGGGCTAAAGCACACGAAAATATGGAAATCGCGCGGAATTCTAGTTTTTTGGCTGGAAAATGCAAAAGACTAAGAACAATCATGGTGGGGCGGTGACTATGGTTCCTTAGGTCGTATTTGATAGTCCGAAAATTTTTTAGGCGATCCGGCTCCGGGGGGGCCGACCCACTCGGAAGGCGTGGGCGATAGCACACAAAAATATGGGAATCGGGCGGAATTCTAGTTTTTTGGCCAAAAATGCAAAAAATGAGAAACGATCAGGGCGAGGCAGTGACTATGGTTCCATAGGTCCTAATTTCTGGCCCAAAATATTTTTAGCCGATCCGAGTCCGGCGGCCCGGCCCACTCGGAAGGCGTGGGCAATAGCACACAAAAATATGGTAATCGAGCAGAATTCTAGTTTTTGGCTAAAAAATGCAAAAAATGCAAAACATGTGGAACGATCATGGCGAGGCGGTGACTATGGTTCCTTAGGTCCAAATTGATAGCCCGAAATTTTTTTATGCGATCCGAGTACGGCGGCTCGGCCCACTCAGAAGGCGTGGGGCACACAAAAATATGGTAATCGAGCGGAATTCTAGTTTTTTGGCCGAAAAATGCAATAAATGAGGAACGATCATGGAGGGGCGGTGACTATGGTTCCTTAGGTCGTATTTGATGGCCCGAAAAATTTTAGGCGATCGGGGTCTACGGCTCCCGGGACCACTCGGAAGGCGTAAGCTATAGCACACGAAAATTTGCAAATCGCGCGGAGTTCTAGTTTTTTGGCCGAAAAATGCAAAGCATTTGAAACGATGATGGTGGGGCGGTGACTATGGTACCTTAGGTCGTATTTGATAGTCCGGAGAAATTTTAGGCGATCGGGGTCCGCGGCTCCCCGGACCACTTGGAAGGCGTGGGTATAACACACGAAAATATGGGAATCGGGCGTAATTCTAGTTTTTTGGCCGAAAAGTGCAAAAAATGAGAAACGATGATCGCGGGGCGGTTACTATGGTTCCTTAGGTCGTATTTGACCGCCCGAAAAATTTTTAGGCGATCGGGGTCCGGGTGTCCCGGAACCACTTGGAAGGGTGGGCAATAGCACACAAAAATATTGTAATCGGGCGGAATTCTAGTTTTTTGGCCGAAAAATGCTACAAATGAGGAATGATCATGGCTGGGCGGTGACTATGGTTCCTTAGGTCGTATTTGATAGTACGGAAAAATTTTAGGCGATAGGGGTCCGTAGTTCCCGGGTTCACTTGGAAGGCGTGGGCTATAGGATACGGAAATATGGGAATCGCGCAGAATTCTAGTTTTTGGCCGAAAAACGGAAAAAACTAGGAACGATCATGGCTGGGCGGTGACTATGGTTCCTTAGGTCTTATTTGATAGTCCGGAAAAATTTTAGGCGATAGAGGTCCGCGTCTCTTGGGACCACTCGGAATGCGTGGGTATAGCGCACGAAAATATGGGAATCGGGCGTAATTCTAGTTGTTTGGCCGAAAAATGCAAAAAATGAGGAACGATCATGGTGGGGCGGATACTATGGTTCCTTAGGTCATATTTGATAGTCCGGAAAATTTTTAGGTGATCGGGGTCCGGAGTTCCTGGGACCCCTCGGAAGGCGTGGGCTATAACACACAAAAAGATGGGAATCGCGCGGAATTCTACTTTTTTGGCCGAAAAACGCAAAAAATAAGGATCGATCACGGCAGGGCGGATAATATGGTTCCTTAGGTCGTATTTGATTGCCCGGAAAAATATTAGGCGATCGGGGTCCGCGGCTCTTGGGACCACTCGGAATGCGTGGGTATAGCACACGAAAATATGGGAATCGGGCGAAATTCTAGGTCTTTTTCAGTAACATGCAAAAAATGTGGAAAGATCTTGGCAGGGCGGTGACTATGGTTCCTTTGGTCTTATTTGATAGTCCGGAAAAATATTAGGCAATAGGGGTCCGGAGGTCCCGGGACCACTCGGAAGGCATGGGCTATAACACACAAAAATATGGGAATCGCGCGGAATTCTAGTTGTCTGGCCGAAAAACACAAAAAATGAGGAACGATCATGGCGGGGCGGATACTATGGTTCCTTAGGTCGTATTTGATAGTCTGGAAAAATTTTAGGCGATAGGGGTCAGGAGGTCCCGGGACCACTCGGAAGGCGTGGGCTATAACGCACAAAAATATGGGAATCGCGCAGAATTCTAGTTGTTTGGCCGAAAAACGCAAAAAATGATGAACGATCATGGCGGGGTGGTTACTATGGTTCCTTAGGTCGTATTTGATGGCCCGGAAAATTTTTAGGCGATCGGGGTTCCCGGGACCCCTTGGAAGGCGTGGGCTGAAGCATACGAAAATATGGAAATCGCGCGGAATTCTAGTTTTTTGGCTGAAAAACGCAAAAGACTAGGAATGATTATGGCGGGGCGGTGACTATGGTTCCTTAGGTCGTATTTGATAGTCCGGAAAATTTTTAGGAGATCCGGCTCCGGGGGCCCGACCCACTCTGAAGGCGTGGGCGATAGCACACAAAAATATGGGAATCGGGCAGAATTCTATTTTTTTGGCCAAAAATGCAAAAAATGAGAAACGATCATGGCGAGGCGGTGACTATGGTTCCTTAGGTCCTAATTGATGGCCCGAAAAATTTTTAGCGATCCGAGTCCGGCGGCCCGGCCCAGTCGGAAGGCGTGGGCAATAGCACATAAAAATATGGTAATCGAGTAGAATTCTAGTTTTTTGGCCAAAAATGCAAAACATGAGGAACGATCATGGCGAGGCGGTGACTATGGTTCCTTAGGTCCTAATTGATGGCCAGAAAATTTATTAGGCGATCCGAGTCCGGCGGCCCGGCCCACTCGGAAGGCGTGGGGCACACAAAAATATGGTAATCGAGTGGAATTCTAGCTTTTTGGCCGAAAAACGCAATAAATGAGGATTGATCATGGCTGGGCGGTGACTATGGTTCCTTAGGTCGTATTTGATAGTCCGGAAAAATTTTAGGTGATAGGGGTCCGGAGTTCCCGGGTTCACTTGGAAGGCGTGGGCTATAGGACACGAAAATATGGGAATCGCGCGGAATTCTAGTTTTTTGGCCGAAAAACGGAACAAACTAGGAACGATCATGGTTGGGCGGTGACTATGGTTCCTTAGGTCCTAATTGATGGCCAGAAAATTTATTAGGCAATCCGAGTCCGGCGGCCCGGCCCACTCGGAAGGCGTGGGGCACACAAAAATATGGTAATCGAGTGGAATTCTAGCTTTTTGGCCGAAAAACGCAATAAATGAGGATTGATCATGGCTGGGCGGTGACTATGGTTCCTTAGGTCGTATTTGATAGTCCGGAAAAATTTTAGGCGATAGGGGTCCGGAGTTCCCGGGTTCACTTGGAAGGCGTGGGCTATAGGACACGAAAATATGGGAATCGCGCGGAATTCTAGTTTTTTGGTCGAAAAACGGAAAAAACTAGGAACGATCATGGCTGGGCGGTGACTATGGTTCCTTAGGTCTTATTTGATAGTCCGGAAAAATTTTAGGCGATAGAGGTCTGCGTCTCTTGGGACCACTCGGAATGCGTGGGTATAGCGCACGAAAATATGGGAATCGGGCGAAATTCTAGTTGTTCGGCCGAAAAACGCAAAAAATGAGGAACGATCATGGCGGGGCGGATACTATGGTTCCTTAGGTCGTATTTGATAGTCCGGAAAATTTTTAGGCGATCGGGGTCCGGATGTCCCGGGAACCCTCGGAAGGCGTGGGCTATAACACACAAAAATATGGGAATCGCGCGGAATTCTAGTTGTTTGGCCGAAAAACGCAAAAAATAAGGAATGATCATGGCAGGGTGGATAATATGGTTCCTTAGGTCGTATTTGATTGCCCGGAAAAATTTTAGGCGATCGGGGTCCGCGGCTCTTGGGACCACTCGGAATGCGTGGGTATAGCACACGAAAATATGGGAATCTGGCAAAATTCTAGGTCTTTTTCAGTAACATGCAAAAACTGTGGAAAGATCTTGGCAGGGCGGTGACTATGGTTCCTTTGGTCTTATTTGATAGTCCGGAAAAATATTAGGCGATAGGGGTCCGGAGGTCCCGGGACCACTCGGAAGGCGTGGGCAATAGCACACAAAAATATGGTAATCGAGCGGAATTCTAGTTTTTTGGCCAAAAATACAAAACATGAGGAACGATCATGGCGAGACGGTGACTATGGTTCCTTAGGTCGTAATTGATGGCCCGAAAATTTTTTTGGCGATCCGAGTCCGGCGGCCTGGCCCACTCGGAAGGCGTGGGCAATAGCACACAAAAATATGGTAATCGAGCGAAATTCTAGATTTTTGGCCGGAAAATGCACTTATTGAGGAACGATCATGGCGGGGCGGTGACTATGGTTCCTTAGGTCGTATTTGATGGCCCGGAAAATTTTAGACGATCGGGGTCCACGGCTCCCGGGACCACTCGGAAGGCGTAAGCAATAACACACAAAAATATGCAAATCGCCCGGAGTTCTAATTTTTTGGCCGAAAAATATAAAGCATTTGGAACGATCATGGTGGGGCGGTGACTATGGTACCTTAGGTCGTATTTGATAGTCCGGAAATATTTTAGGCGATCGGGGTCCGCGACCCCACGGACCACTTGGAAGGCGTGGGTATAGCACACGAAAATATGGGAATCGGGCGTAATTCTAGTTTTTTGGCCGAAAAATGCAAAAAATGAGAAACGATGATGGCGGGGCGGTTACTATGGTTCCTTAGGTCGTATTTGACGGCCCAGAAAAATTTTAGGCGATCGGGGTCCGGGGGTCCCGGAACCACTTGGAAGGGTGGGCAATAGCACACAAAAATATTGTAATCGGGCGGAATTCTAGTTTTTTGGCCGAAAAATGCAACAAATGAGGAATGATCATGGCTGGGCGGTGACTATGGTTCCTTAGGTCGTATTTGATAGTCCGGAAAAATTTTAGGCGATAGGGGTCCGGAGTTCCCGGGTTGACTTGGAAGGTGTGGGCTATAGGACACGAAAATATGGGAATCGCGCGGAATTCTAGTTTTTTGGCCGAAAAACGGAAAAAACTAGGAACGATCATGGCTGGGCGGTGACTATGGTTCCTTAGGTCTTATTTGATAGTCCGAAAAAATTTTAGGCGATAGGGGTCCGCGTCTCTTGGGACCACTCGGAATGCGTGGGTCTAGCACACGAAAATATGGGAATCGGGCGAAATTCTAGTTGTTTGGCCGAAAAACGCAAAAAATGAGGAACGATCATGGCGGGGCGGATACTATGGTTCCTTAGGTCGTATTTGATAGTCCGGAAAATTTTTAGGCGATCGGGATCCGGAGGTCCCGGGAACCCTCGGAAGGCGTGGGCTATAACACACAAAAATATGGAAATCGCGCGGAATTCTAGTTGTTTGGCAGAAAAACGCAAAAAATAAGGAACGATCATGGTAGGGCAGATAATATGGTTCCTTAGGTCGTATTTGATTGCCCGGAAAAATTTTAGGCGATCGGGGTCCGCGGCTCTTGGGACCACTCGGAATGCGTGGGTATAGCACACGAAAATATGGGAATCGGGCGAAATTCTAGGTCTTTTTCAGTAACATGCAAAAAATGTGGAAAGATCTTGGCAGGGCGGTGACTATGGTTCCTTTGGTCTTATTTGATAGTCCGGAAAAATATTAGGCGATAGGGGTCCGGAGGTCCCGGGACCACTCGTAAGGCGTGGGCTATAACACACAAAAATATGGGAATCGCGCCGAATTCTAGTTGTCTGGCCAAAAAACACAAAAAATGAGGAACGAACATGGCGGGGCGGATACTATGGTTCCTTAGGTCGTATTTGATAGTCCGGAAATGTTTTAGGCGATAGGGGTCAGGAGGTCCCGGGACCACTCGGAAGGCGTGGGCTACAAAAATATGGGAATCACGCGGAATTCTAGTTGTTTGGCCGAAAAACGCAAAAAATAAGGAACGATCATGGCAGGGCGGATAATATGGTTCCTTAGGTCGTATTTGATTGCCCGGAAAATTTTTAGGCGATCGGGGTCCGCGGCTCTTGGGACCACTCGGAATGCGTGGGTATAGCACACGAAAATATGGGAATCGGGCGAAATTCTAGGTCTTTTTCAGTAACATGCAAAAAATGTGGAAAGATCTTGGCAGGGCGGTGACTATGGTTCCTTTGGTCTTATTTGATAGTCCGGAAAAATATTAGGCGATAGGGGTCCGGAGGTCCCGGGACCACTCGTAAGGCGTGGGCTATAACACACAAAAATATGGGAATCGCGCGGAATTCTAGTTGTCTGGCCGAAAAACACAAAAAATGAGGAACGAACATGGCGGGGCGGATACTATGGTTCCTTAGGTCGTATTTGATAGTCTGAAAAAGTTTTAGGCGATAGGGGTCAGGAGGTCCCGGGACCACTCGGAAGGCGTGGGCTATAACACACAAAAATATGGGAATCGCGCAGAATTCTAGTTGTTTGGCCGAAAAATGCAAAAAATGAGGAACAATCATGGCGGGGTGGTCACTATGGTTCCTTAGGTCGTATTTGATGGCCTGGAAAATTTTTAGGCGATCAGGGTTCGGGGTTCCCGGGACCCTTGGAAGGCGTGGGCTAAAGCACACGAAAATATGGAAATCGCGCGGAATTTTAGTTTTTTGGCCGGAAAACGCAAAAGACTAGGAACAATCATGGTGGGGCGGTGACTATGGTTCCTTAGGTCGTATTTGATAGTCCGGAAAGTTTTTAGGCGATCCGGCTCCGGGGGGCCGACCCACTCGGAAGGCGTGGGCGATAGCACACAAAAATATGGGAATCGGGCGGAATTCTAGTTTTTTGGCCAAAAATGCAAAAAATGAGAAACGATCAGGGCGAGGCGGTGACTATGGTTCCATAGGTCCTAATTTCTGGCCCAAAATTTTTTTAGCCGATCCGAGTCCGGCGGGCCGGCCCACTCGAAAGGCGTGGGCAATAGCACACAAAAATATGGTAATCGAGCAGAATTCTAGTTTTTGGCTAAAAAATGCAAAAAATGCAAAATATGTGGAACGATCATGGCGAGGCGGTGAATATGGTTCCTTAGGTCCTAATTGATAGCCCGAAAATTTTTTATGCGATCCGAGTCCGGCGGCTCGGCCCACTCAGAAGGCGTGGGGCACACAAAAATATGGTAATCGAGCGGAATTCTAGTTTTTTGGCCGAAAAACGCAATAAATGAGGAACGACCATGGCGGGGCGGTGACTATGGTTCCTTAGGTCGTATTTGATGGCCCGGAAAATTTTAGGCGATCGGGGTCCACGGCTCCCGGGACCACTCGGAAGGCGTAATCTATAGCACACGAAAATATGCAAATCGCGCGGAGTTCTAGTTTTTTGGCCGAAAAATGCAAAGCATTTGAAACGATGATGGTGGGGCGGTGACTATGGTACCTTAGGTCGTATTTGATAGTCCGGAAAAATTTTAGGCGATCGGGGTCCGCGGCTCCCCGGACCACTTGGAAGGCGTGGGTATAGCACACGAAAATATGGGAATCAGGCGTAATTCTAGTTTTTTGGCCGAAAAATGCAAAAAATGAGAAACGATGATCGCGGGGCGGTTACTATGGTTCCTTAGGTCGTATTTGACAGCCCGAAAAAATTTTAGGCGATCGGGGTCCGGGGGTCCCGGAACCACTTGGAAGGGTGGGCAATAGCACACAAAAATATTGTAATCGGGCGGAATTCTAGTTTTTTGGCCGAAAAATGCTACAAATGAGGAATGATCATGGCTGGGCGGTGACTATGGTTCCTTAGGTCGTATTTGATAGTCCGGAAAAATTTTAGGCGATAGGGGTCTGTAGTTCCCGGGTTCACTTGGAAGGCGTGGGCTATAGGATACGAAAATATGGGAATCGCGCGGAATTCTAGTTTTTTGGCTGAAAAACGGAAAAAACTAGGAACGATCATGGCTGGGCGGTGACTATGGTTCCTTAGGTCTTATTTGATAGTCCGGAAAAATTTTAGGCGATAGAGGTCCGCGTCTCTTGGGACCACTCGGAATGCGTGGGTATAGCGCACGAAAATATGGGAATCGGGCGAAATTCTAGTTGTTTGGCCAAAAAATGCAAAAAATGAGGAACGATCATGGTGGGGCGGATACTATGATTCCTTAGGTCGTATTTGATAGTCCGGAAAATTTTTAGGCGATCGGGGTCCGGAGTTCCCGGGACCCCTCGGAAGGCGTGGGCTATAACACACAAAAAGATGGGAATCGCGCGGAATTCTAGTTTTTTGGCCGAAAAACGCAAAAAATAAGGATCGATCATGGCAGGGCGGATAATATGGTTCCTTAGGTCGTATTTGATTGCCCGAAAAAATGTTAGGCGATCGGGGTCCGCGGCTCTTGGGACCACTCGGAATGCATGGGTATAGCACACGAAAATATGGGAATCGGGCGAAATTCTAGGTCTTTTTCAGTAACATGCAAAAAATGTGGAAAGATCTTGGCAGGGCGGTGACTATGGTTCCTTTGGTCTTATTTGATAGTCCGGAAAAATATTAGGCGATAGGGGTCCGGAGGTCCCGGGACCACTCGGAAGGCGTGGGCTATAACACACAAAAATATGGGAATCGCGCGGAATTCTAGTTGTTTGGCCGAAAAACACAAAAAATGAGGAACGATCATGGCGGGGCGGATACTATGGTTCCTTAGGTCGTATTTGATAGTCTGGAAAAATTTTAGGCGATAGGGGTCAGGAGGTCCCGGGACCACTCGGAAGGCGTGGGCTATAACGCACAAAAATATGGGAATCGCGCAGAATTCTAGTTGTTTGGCCGAAAAACGAAAAAAATGATGAACGATCATGGCGGGGTGGTTACTATGGTTCCTTAGGTCGTATTTGATGGCCCGGAAAATTTTTAGGCGATCGGGGTTCCCGGGACCCCTTGGAAGGCGTGGGCTGAAGCACACGAAAATATGGAAATCGCGCGGAATTCTAATTTTTTGGCTGAAAAACGCAAAAGACTAGGAACGATTATGGCGGGGCGGTGACTATGGTTCCTTAGGTCGTATTTGATAGTCCGGAAAATTTTTAGGAGATCCGGCTCCGGGGGGCCCGGCCCACTCTGAAGGCGTGGGCGATAGCACACAAAAATATGGGAATCGGGCGGAATTCAAGTTTTTTGGCCAAAAATGCAAAAAATGATAAACAAGCGGTGACTATGGTTCCTTAGGTCCAAATTGATGGCCCGAAAAATTTTTAGCGATCCGAGTCCGGCAGCCCGGCCCAGTCGGAAGGCGTGGGCAATAACACAGAAAAATATGGTAATCGAGCAGAATTCTAGTTTTTTGGCCAAAAATGCAAAACATGAGGAACGATCATGGCGAGGCGGTGACTATGGTTCCTTAGGTCCTAATTTATGGCCAGAAAATTTATTAGGCGATCCGAGTCCGGCGGCCCGGCCCACTTGGAAGGCGTGGGGCACACAAAAATATGGTAATCGAGTGGAATTCTAGCTTTTTGGCCGAAAAACGCAATAAATGAGGAATGATCATGGCGGGGCAGTGACTATGGTTCCTTAGGTCGTATTTGATGGCCCGGAAAATTTTAGGCGATCATGGTCGACGGCTCCCGGGACCACTCGGAAGGCGTAAGCTATAGCACACGAAAATATGCAAATCGCGCGGAGTTCTAGTTTTTTGGCCGAAAAATGCAAAGCATTTGGAACGATCATGGTGGGGCGGTGACTATGGTACCTTAGGTTGTATTTGATAGTCCGAAAAAATTTTAGGCGATCGGGGTCCGCGGCTCCCCGGACCACTTGGAATGCGTGGGTATACCACACGAAAATATGGGAATCGGGCGTAATTCTAGTTTTTTGGCCGAAAAATGCAAAACATGAGAAACGATGATCGCGGGGCGGTTACTATGATTCCTTAGGTCGTATTTGACAGCCCAGAAAAATTTTAGGCGATAGGGGTCCGGAGTTCCCGGTTTACTTGGAAGGCGTGGGCTATAGGACACGAAAATATGGGAATCGTGCGGAATTCTAGTTTTTTGGCCGAAAAATGGAAAAAACTAGAAACGATCATGGCTTGGCGGTGACTATGGTTCCTTTGGTCTTATTTGATAGTCCGGAAAAATTTTAGGCGATAGGGATCCGCATCTCTTGGGACCACTCGGAATGCGTGGGTATAGCGCACGAAAATATGGGAATCGGGCGAAATTCTAGTTGTTTGGCCGAAAAACGCAAAAAATGAGGAACGATCATGGCGGGGCGGATACTCTGGTTCCTTAGGTCGTATTTGATAGTCCGAAAAATTTTTAGGCGATCGGGGTCCGGACGTCCCGGGACCCCTCGGAAGGCGTGGGCTATATAACACACAAAAATATGGGAATCGCGCGGAATTCTAGTTGTTTGGCCGAAAAACGCAAAAAATAAGGAACGATCATGGAAGGGCGGATAATATGGTTCCTTAGGTCGTATTTGATTGCCCGGAAAACTTTTAGGCGATCGGGGTCCGCGGCTCTTGGGACCACTCAGAATACGTGGGTATAGCACACGAAAATATGGGAATCGGGCGAAATTCTAAATCTTTTTCAGTAACATGCAAAAAATGTGGAAAGATCTTGGCAGGGCGGTGACTATGGTTCCTTTGGTCTTATCTGATAGTCCGGAAAAATATTAGGCGATAGGGGTCCGGAGGTCCTGGGACCACTCGGAAGGCGTGGGCTATAACACACAAAAATATGGGAATCGCGCGGAATTCTAGTTGTTTGGCCGAAAAATGCAACAAATGAGGAACGATCATGGCGGGGCGGATACTATGGTTCCTTAGGTCGTATTTGATAGTCCGGAAACATTTTAGGCGATAGGGGTCAGGAGGTCCCGGGACCACTCGGAAGGCGTGGGCTATAACACACAAAAATATGGGAATAGCGCGGAATTCTAGTTGTTTGGCCGAAAAAAGCAAAACATGAGGAACGATCATGGCGGGGTGGTTACTATGGTTCCTTAGGTCGTATTTGATGGCCCGGAAAATTTTTAGGCGATCGGGGTTCGGGGTTCCCGGGACCCCCTCGGAAGGCGTGGGCGATAGCACACAAAAATATGGGAATCGGGCGGAATTCTAGTTTTTTGGCCAAAAATGCAAAAAATGAGAAACGATCATGGCGAGGCGGTGACTATGGTTCCTTAGGTCCTAATTGATGGCCCGAAAATTTTTTAGGCGATCCGAGTCCGGCGGCCCGGCCCACTCGGAAGGCGTGGGCAATAGCACACAAAAATATGGTAATCGAGCAGAATTCTAGTTTTTTGGCCAAAAATGCAAAAAATGCAAAACATGAGGAACGATCATGGCAAGGCGGTGACTATGGTTCCTTAGGTCCTAATTGATGGCCCGAAAATATTTTAGGCGATCCGAGTCCGGCGGCCCGGCCCACTCGGAAGGCGTGGGGCACACAAAAATATGGTAATCGAGCGAAATTCTAGCTTTTTCGCCGAAAAACGCAATAAATGAGGAACGATCATGGCGGGGCGGTGACTATGGTTCCTTAGGTCGTATTTGATGGCCCGGAAAATTTTAGGCGATCGGGGTCCGCGGCTCCCCGGACCACTTGGAAGGCGTGGGTATAGCACACGAAAATATGGGAATCGGGCGTAATTCTAGTTTTTCGGCCGAAAAATGCAAAACATGAGAAACGATGATCACGGGGCGGTTACTATGGTTCCTTAGGTCGTATTTGACGGCCCAGAAAAAATTTAGGCGATCGGGGTTCGGGGGTCCCGGAACCACTTGGAAGGGTGGGCAATAACACACAAAAATATTGTAATAGGGCGGAATTCTAGTTTTTTGGCTGAAAAACACAACAAATGAGGAATGATCATGGCTGGGCGGTGACTATGGTTCCTTAGGTCGAATTTGATAGTCCGAAAAAATTTTAGGCGATAGGGGTCCGGAGTTCTCAGGTTCACTTGGAAGGCGTGGGTTATAGGACACGAAAATATGGGAATCGAGCGGAATTCTAGTTTTTGGCCGAAAAACGGAAAAAACTAGGAACGATCATGGCTGGGCGGTGACTATGGTTCCTTAGGTCTTATTTGATAGTCCAGAAAAATTTTAGGCGATAGGGGTCCGCGTCTCTTGGGACCACTCGGAATGCGTGGGTATAGCACACGAAAATATGGGAATCGGGCGAAATTCTAGTTGTTTGGCCGAAAAACGCAAAAAATGAGGAACGATCATAGCGGGGCGAATACTATGGTTCCTTAGGTCGTATTTGATAGTCCGGAAAAATTTTAGGCGATAGGGGCCAGGAGGTCCCGGGACCACTCGGAAGGCGTGGGCTATAACACACAAAAATATGGGAATCGGGCGGAATTCTAGTTGTTTGTCCGAAAAACGCAAAAAATAAGGAACGATCATGGCAGGGCGGATAATATGGTACCTTAGGTCGTATTTGATTGCCCTGAAAAATTTTAGGCGATCGGGGTCCGCGGCTCTTGGGACCACTCGGAATGCGTGGGTATAGCACACGAAAATATGGGAATAGGGCGAAATTCTAGGTCTTTTTCAGTAACATGCAAAAAATGTGGAAAGATCTTGGCAGGGCGGTGACTATGGTTCCATTGGTCTTATTTGATAGTCCGGAAAAATATTAGGCGATAGGGGTCCGGAGGTCCCGGGACCACTCGTAAGGCGTGGGCTATAACACACAAAAATATGGGAATCGCGCGGAATTCTAGTTGTTTGGCCGAAAAACGCAAGAAATGAGGAACGATCATGGAGGGGCGTATACTATGGTTCCTCAGGTCGTATTTGATAGTCCGGAAAAATTTTAGGCGATAGGGGTCAGGAGGTCCCGGGACCACTCGGAAGGCGTGGGCTATAACACACAAAAATATGGGAATCGCGCGGAATTCTAGTTGTTTGGCCGATAAACGCAAAAAATGAGGAACGCTCATGGCGGGGTGGTTACTATGGTTCCTTAGGTCGTATTTGATGGCCCGGAAAATTGTTAGGCGATCAGGGTTCGGGGTTCCCGGGACCCTTGGAAGGCGTGGGCTAAAGCACACGAAAATATGGAAATCGCGCGGAATTCTAGTTTTTTGGCTGAAAAACACAAAAGACTAGGAACGATCATTGTGGGGCGGTGACTATGGTTCTTTAGGTCGTATTTGATAGTCCAGAAAATTTTTTGGTGATCCGGCTCCGGGGGGCCCGACCCACTCGGAAGGCGTGGGCGATAGCACACAAAAATATTGGAATCGGGCGGAATTCTAGTTTTTTGGCCAAAAAATGCAAAAAATGAGAAACGATCATGGCGAGGTGGTGACTATGGTTCCTTAGGTCCTAATTGATGGCCCGAAAATTTTTTAGGCGATCCGAGTCCGGCGGCCCGGCCCACTCGGAAGGCGTGGGCAATAGCACACAAAAATATGGTAATCGAGCGGAATTCTAGTTTTTTGGCCAAAAATGCAAAACATGAGGAACGATCATGGCGAGATGGTGACTATGGTTCCTTAGGTCGTAATTGATGGCCCGAAAAGTTTTTAGGCGATCCGAGTCCGGCGCCCTGGCCCACTCGGAAGGCGTGGGCAATAGCACACAAAAATATGGTAATCGAGCGAAATTCTAGTTTTTTGGCCGAAAAATGCAATAAATGAGGAACGATCATGGCGGGGCAGTGACTATGGTTCCTTAGGTCGTATTTGATGGCCCGGAAAATTTTAGGCGATCGGGGTCCACGGTTCCCGGGACCACTCGAAAGGCGTAAGCTATAGCACACGAAAATATGCAAATCGTGCGGAGTTCTAGTTTTTTGGCTGAAAAATGCAAAGCATTTGGAACGATCATGGTGGGGCGCTGACTATGGTACCTTAGGTCGTATTTGATAGTCCAAAAATTTTTTAGGCGATCGGGGTCCGCGGCTCCCCGGACCACTTGGAAGGCGTGGGTATAGCACACAAAAATATGGGAATCGGCCGTAATTCTAGTTTTTTGGCCGAAAAATGCAAAAAATGAGAAACGATGATCGCGGGGCGGTTACTATGGTTCCTTAGGTCATATTTGACGGCCCAAAAAAATTTTAGGCGATCGGGGTCCGGTGGTCCCGGAACCACTTGGAAGGGTGGGCAATAGCACACAAAAATATTGTAATCGGGCGAAATTCTAGATTTTTGGCCGAAAAACGCAACAAATGAGGAATGATCATGGCTGGGTGGTGACTATTGTTCCTTAGGTCGTATTTGATAGTACGGAAAATTTTAGGCGATAGGGGTCCGGAGTTCCCGGGTTCACTTGGAAGGCATGGGCTATAGGAAACGAAAATATGGGAATCGCGCGGAATTCTAGTTTTTTGGCCGAAAAACGGAAAAAACTAGGAACGATCATGGCTGGGCGGTGACTATGGTTCCTTAGGTCTTATTTGATAGTCCGGAAAAATTTTAGGCGATCGGGGTCCGCGGCTCTTGGGACCACTCGGAATGCGTGGGTATAACACACGAAAATATGGGAATCGGGCGAAATTCTAGGTCTTTTTCAGTAACATGCAAAAAATGTGGAAAGATCTTGGCAGGGCGGTGACTATGGTTCCTTTGGTCTTATTTGATAGTCTGGAAAATTTTTAGGCGATCGGGGTTCGGAGGTCCCGGGACCCCTCGGAAGGCGTGGGCTATAACACACAAAAATATGGAAATCGCGTGAAATTCTAGTTGTTTGGCCGAAAAACGCAAAAAATAAGGAAAGATCATGGCAGGGCGGATAATATGGTTCCTTATGTCGTATTTGATTGCCCGGAAAAATTTTAGGCGATCGAGGTCCGCGGCTCTTGGGACCACTCGGAATGTGTGGGTATAGCACATGAAAATATGGGAATCGGGCGAAATTCTAGGTCTTTTTCAGTAACATGCAAAATATGTGGAAAGATCTTGGCAGGGCGGTGACTATGGTTCCTTTGGTCTTATTTGATAGTCCGGAAAAATATTAGGCGATAGGGGTCCGGAGGTCCCGGGACCACTCGGAAGGCGTGGGCTATAACACACAAAAATATGGGAATCGCGCGGAATTCTAGTTGTTTGGCCGAAAAACGCAAAAAAATGAGGAACGAACATGGCGGGGCGGATACTATGGTTCCTTAGGTCGTAGTTGATAGTCCGGAAAAGTTTTAGGCGATTTATCCGCGTCTCTTGGGACCACTCGGAATGCGTGGGTATAGCACACGAAAATATGGGAATCGGGCGAAATTCTAGTTGTTTGGCCGAAAAACGCAAAAAATGAGGAATGATCATGGCGGGGCGGATACTATGGTTCCTTAGGTCGTATTTGATAGTCCAGAAAATTTTTAGGCGATCGGGGTCCGGAGGTCCCGGGAACCCTCGGAAGGCGTGGGCTATAACACACAAAAATATGCGAATCGTGCGGAATTCTAGTTGTTTGGCCGAAAAACGCAAAAAATGAGGAATGATCATGGTGGGGTGGTTACTATGGTTCCTTAAGTCGTAATTGATGGCCCGGAAAATTTTTAGGCGATTGGGGTTCGGGGTTCCCGGGACCCCTTGGAAGGCGTGGGCTAAAGCACACAAAAATATGGAAATCGCGCGGAATTCTAGGATTTTTTGCTGAAAAACGCAAAAGACTCGGAAGGCGTGGGCGATAGCACACAAAATTATGGGAATCGGGCGGAATTCTAGTTTTTTGGCCAAAAAATGCAAAAAATGAGGAACGATCATGGCAAGGCGGTGACTATGGTTCCTTAGGTCCTATTTGATGGCCCGAAATTTTTTAGGCGATCCGAGTTCGGCGGCCCGGCCCACTCGGAAGGCGTGGGCAATAGCACACAAAAATATGGTAATCGAGCGGAATTCTAGTTTTTTGGCCAAAAATGCAAAATATGAGGAACGATCATGGCGAGACGGTGACTACGGTTCCTTAGGTCGTAATTGATGGCCCGAAAATTTTTTAGGTGATCCGAGTCCGGCGCCCTGGCCCACTCGGAAGGCATGGGCAATAGCACACAAAAATATGGTAATCGAGCGGAATTCTAGTTTTTTGGCCGAAAAACGCAATAAATGAGGAACGATCATGGCGGGGTGGTGACTATGGTTCCTTAGGTCGTATTTGATGGCCCGGAAAATTTTAGGCGATCGGGGTCCACGGCTCCCGGGACCACTCGGAAGGCGTAAGCTATACACACGAAAATATGCAAATCGCGCGGAGTTCTAGTTTTTTGGGCGAAAAATGCAAAGCATTTGGAACGATCATGGTGGGGCGGTGACTATGGTACCTTAGGTCGTATTTGATAGACCGGAAAAATTTTAGGCGATCGGGGTCCGCGGCTCCCCAGACCACTTGGAAGGCGTGGGTATAGTACACAAAAATATGGGAATCGGGCGTAATTCTAGTTTTTTGGCCAAAAAATGCAATAAATGAGGAACGACCATGGCGGGGCGGTGACTATGGTTCCGTAGGTCGTATTTGTTGGCCCGGAAAATTTTAGGCGATCGGGGTCCTCGGCTCCCGGGACCACTCGGAAGGCGTAAGCTATAGCACACGAAATTATGCAAATCGCGCGGAGTTCTAGTTTTTTGGCTGAAAAATGCAAAGCATTTGGAACGATCATGGTGGGGCGTTGACTATGGTACCTTAGGTCGTATTTGATAGTCCGGAAAATTTTTAGGCGATCGGGGTCCGCGGCTCCCCGGACCACTTGGAAGGCGTGGGTATAGCACACGAAAATATGGGAATCGAGCGTAATTCTAGTTTTTTGGCCGAAAAATTCAAAACATGAGAAACGATGATCGCGGGGTGGTTACTATGGTTCCTTAGGTCGTATTTGACGGCCCGGAAAGATTTTTGGCGATCTGGGTCCGGGGGTCCCGGAACCACTTGGAAGGGTGGGCAATAGCACACAAAAATATTGTAATCGGGCGGAATTCTAGATTTTTGGCCGAAAAACGCAACAAATGAGGAATGATCATGGCTGGGCGGTGACTATTGTTCCTTAGGTCGTATTTGATAGTCCGGAAAAATTTTACGCGATAGGGGTCCGGAGTTCCCGGGTTCACTTGGAAGGCATGGGCTATAGGACACGAAAATATGGGAATCGTGCGGAATTCTAGTTTTTTGGCCGAAAAATGGAAAAAACTAGGAACGATCATGGCTGGGCGGTTACTATGGTTCCTTAGGTCTTATTTGATAGTCCGGGAAAATTTTAGGCGATCGGGGTCCGCAGCTATTGGGACCACTCGGAATGCGTGAGTATAGCACACGAAAATATGGGAATCGGGCGAAATTCTAGTTGTTTGGCCGAAAAATGCAAAAAATGAGGAACGATCATAGCGGGGCGGTGACTATGGTTCCTTAGGTCGTATTTGATGGCCCGGAAAATTTTAGGCGATCGGGGTTCGGGTTCCCGGGACCCCTTTGAAGGCGTGGGCTAAAGCACACGAAAATATGGAAATCGCGAGGAATTCTAGTTTTTTGGCTGAAAAATGCAAAAGACTAGGAACGATCATGGCGGGACAGTGACTATGGTTCCTTAGGTCATATTTGATAGTCCGGAAAATTTTTAGGCGATCCGGCTCCGGGGGGCCCGACCCACTCAGAAGGCGTGGGCGATAGCACACAAAAATATGGGAATCGGGCGAAATTCTAGTTTTTTGGCCAAAAATGCAAAAAATGAGGAATGATCATGGAGAGATGGTGACTATGGTTCCTTAGGTCCCAATTGATGGCCCGAAAACTTTTTAGGCGATCCGAGTCTGGCGGCCCGGCCCACTCGGAAGGCGTGGGGCACATAAAAATATGGTAATCGAGCGAAATTCTAGTTTTTTGGACGAAAAACGCAATAAATGAGGAACGATCATGGCGGGGCGGTGACTATGGTTCCTTAGGTCGTATTTGATGGCCCGGAATATTTTAGGCGATCGGGGTCTACGGCTCCCGGGACCACTTGGAAGGCGTAAGCTATAGAACACGAAAATATGCAAATCGCGCGGAATTCTAGTTTTTTGGCCGAAATATGCAAAGCATTTGGAACGATGATGGTGGGGCGGTGACTATGGTACCTTAGGTCGTATTTGATAATCCGTAAAAATTTTAGGCGATCGGGGTCCGCGGCTCCCCGGACCACTTGGAAGGCGTGGGTATAGCACACGAAAATATGGGAATCGGGCGTAATTCTAGTTTTTTGGTCGAAAAATGCAAAAAATGAGAAACGATGATGGCAGGGCGGTTACTATGGTTCCTTGGGTCGTATTTGACGGCCCGGAAAAATTTTAGTCGATCGGGGTCCGGGAGTCCCGGAACCACTTGGAAGGGTGGGTAATAGCTCACAAAAATATTGTAATCGGGTGGAATTCTTGTTTTTTGGCCGAATGATCATGGCTGGGCGGTGACTATGGTTCCTTAGGTCGTATTTGAGTCCGAAAAAATTTTAGGCGATAGGGGTCCGGAGTTCCCGGGTTCACTTGGAAGGCGTGGGCTATAGGACACGAAAATATGGGAATCGCGCGGAATTCTAGTTTTTTGGCAGAAAAACGGAAAAAACTAGGAACGATCATGGCTGGGCGGTGACTATGGTTCTTTAGGTCATATTTGATAGTCCGGAAAAATTTTAGGCGATAGGGGTCCGCGTCTCTTGGGACCACTCGGAATGCGTGGGTATAGCACACGAAAATATGGGAATCGGGCGAAATTCTAGTTGTTTGGCCGAAAAACGCGAAAAATGAGGAACGATCATGGCGGGGCGGATACTATGGTTCCTTAGGTCGTATTAGATAGTTCGGAAAATTTTTAGGAGATCGGGGTCTGGAGGTCCCGGGACCCCTCGGAAGCCGTGGGCTACACACAAAAATATGGGAATCACGCGGAATTATAGTTGTTTGGCCGAAAAACACAAAAAATAAGGAACGATCATGGCAGGGCGGATAATATGGTTACTTTGGTTGTATTTGATTATCCGGAAAAATATTAGGCGATCGGGGTCCGCGGCTCTTGGGACCACTCGGAATGCGTGGGTACAGCACACGAAAATATGGGAATCGGGCGAAATTCTAGGTCTTTTTCAGTAACATGCAAAAAATGTGGAAAGATCTTGGCAGGGCTGTGACTATGGTTCCTTTGGTCTTATTTGATAGTCCGGAAAAATATTAGGCGATAGGGGTCCGGAGGTCCCGGGACCACTCGGAAGGCGTGGGCTATAACACACAAAAATATGGGAATCGCGCGGAATTCTAGTTGTTTAGCCGAAAAATGCAAAAAATGAAGAACGATCATGGCGGGGCGGATACTATGGTTCCTTAGGTCGTATTTGATAGTCCAAAAAAATTTTAGGCGATAGGGGTCAGGAGGTCCCGGGACCACTCGGAAGGCGTGGGCTATAACACACAAAAATATGGGAATCGCGCGGAATTCTAGTTGTTTGGCCAAAAAACGCAAAAAATGAGGAACGATCATGGCGGGGTGGTTACTATGGTTCCTTAGATCGTATTTGATGGCCCAGAAAAGTTTTAGACGATCGGGGTTCGGGGTTCCCGGGACCCCTTTGAAGGCGTGGGCTAAAGCATACGAAAATATGGAAATCGCGCGGAATTCTAGTTTTTTGGCTGAAAAACGCAAAAGACAAGGAATGATCATGGCGGGGCAGTGACTATGGTTCCTTAGGTCGTATTTGATAGTCCGGAAAATTTTTAGGCGATCCGGCTCCGGGGGCCTCGACCCACTCGGAAGGCGTGGGCGATAACACACAAAAATATGGGAATCGGGCGAAATTCTAGTCTTTTGGCCAAAAATGCAAAAAATGAGGCGAAGACTTGGAAGGCGTGGGCTATAGGATACGAAAATATGGGAATCGAGCGGAATTCTAGTTTTTTGGCCGAAAAAACTAGGAACGATCATGGCTGGGCGGTGACTATGGTTCCTTAGGACTTATTTGATAGTCCGGAAAAATTTTAGGCGATCGGGGTCCGCGGCTCTTGGGACCACTCGGAAGGCGTGGGCGATAGCACACAAAAATATGGTAATCGAGCGGAATTCTAGTTTTTTTCAGTAACATGCAAAAAATGTGGAAAGATCTTGGCAGGGCGGTGACTATGGTTCCTTTGGTCTTATTTGATAGTCCGGAAAAATATTAGGCGATAGGGGTCCGGAGGTCCCGGGACCACTCGGAAGGCGGGGCGGTGACTATGGTTCCTTAGGTCGTATTTGATAGTCCGGAAAATTTTTAGGCGATCCGACTCCGAGGGGCCCGACCCACTCGGAAGGCGTGGGCGATAGCACACAAAAATATGGGAATCGGGCGGAATTCTAGTTTTTTGGCCTAAAATGCAAAAAATGAGGAACGATCATGGTGAGGCGGTGACTATGGTTCCTTAGGTCCTAATTGATGGCCCAAATTTTTTTTAGGCGATCTGAGTCCGGCAGCCCGGCCCACTCGGAAGGCGTGGGCAATAGCACACAAAAATATGGTAATCGAGCGGAATTCTAGTTTTTTGGCCGAAAAATGCAATAAATGAGGAACGATCATGGCGGGGCGGTGACTATGGTTCCTTAGGTCGTATTTGATAGTCCAGCAAAATTTTAGGCGATAGGGGTCAGGAGGTCCCGGGACTACTCGGAAGGCGTGGGCTATAACACACAAAAATATGGGAATCGCGCGGAATTCTAGTTGTTTGGCCGAAAAACGCAAAAAATGAGAAACAATCATGGCGGGGTGGTTACTATGGTTCCTTAGGTCGTATTTGATGGCCCGAAAACTTTTTAGGCGATCGGGGTTCCCGGGACCCCTTGGAAGGCGTGGGCTAAAGCACACGAAAATATGGAAATCGCGCGGAATTCTAGTTTTTTGGCTGAAAAACGCAAAAGACTAGGAACGATCATGGCGGGGCGGTGACTATGGTTCCTTAGGTCATATTTGATCGTCCGGAAAATTTTTAGGCGATCCAGCACCGGGGGGCCCGACCCACTCGGAAGGCGTGGGCGATAGCACACAAAAATATGGCAATCGGGCGGAATTCTATTTTTTGCCAAAAAATGCAAAAAATGAGGAACGATCATGGCGAGGCGGTGACTATGGTTCCTTAGGTACTAATTGATGGCCCAAAATTTTTTTAGGCGATCCGAGTCCGGCGGCCCGGCCCACTCGGAAGGCGTGGGATATAGCACACAAAAATATCGTAATCGAGCGGAATTCTAGTTTTTTGGGCGAAAAACGCAATAAATGAGGAACGATCATGGCAATGCGATGATTATGGTTCCTTAGGTCATATTTGATGGCCCAAAAAATTTTAGGCGATCGGGGTCCACGGCTCCCGGGACCACTCGGAAGGCGTAAGCTATTGCACACGGAAATATGCAAATCGCGCGGAGTTCCAGGTTTTTGGCCGACAAATGTAAAGCATTTGGAACGATCATGGTGGGGCAGTGACTATGGTACCTTAGGTCATATTTGATAGTCCGAAAAATTTTTAGGCGATCGAGGTCCGCGGCTCCCCGGACCACTTGGAAGTCGTGGGTATAGCACACGAAAATATGGGAATCGGGCGTAATTCTAGTTTTTTTGCCGAAAAATGCAAAAAATGAGAAACGATGATCGCGGGGCGGTTACTATGGTTCCTTAAGTCGTATTTGACTACCCGGAAAAATTTTAGGCGATCGGGGTCCGGGGGTCCCGGAACCACTTGGAAGGGTGGGCACTAGCACACAAAAATATTGTAATAGGGCGGAATTCTAGTTTTTTGGCCGAAACAAGCAACAAATGAGGAATGATCATGGCTGGGCGGTGACTATGGTTCCTTAGGTCGTATTTGATAGTCCGGAAAAATTTTAGGCGATAGGGGTCCGGAGTTCCCGGGTTCACTTGGAAGGCGTGGGCTATAGGAAACGAAAATATGGAAATCTAGTGGAATTCTAGTTTTTTGGCCGAAAAACGGTAAAAACTAGGAACGATCATGGCTGGGCGGTGACT
Source organism: Nicotiana tomentosiformis (assembly GCF_000390325.3). Lineage (NCBI taxonomy): Eukaryota > Viridiplantae > Streptophyta > Magnoliopsida > Solanales > Solanaceae > Nicotiana > Nicotiana tomentosiformis. The sequence continues at coordinate 6,406 of NW_027174799.1, read as the reverse complement.
ATGGTTCCTTAGGACTTATTTGATAGTCCGGAAAAATTTTAGGCGATCGGGGTCCGCGACTCTTGGGACCACTCGGAATGCGTGGGTATAGCACACGAAAATATGGGAATCGGGCGAAATTCTAGTTGTTTGGCCGAAAAACGCAAAAAATGAGGAACGATCATGGCGGGGTGGTTACTATGGTTCCTTAGGTCGTATTTGATGGCCCAGAAAATTTTTAGGTGATCGGGGTTCGGGGTTCCTGGCACCCCTTTGAAGGCGTGCGCTAAAGCACACGAAAATATGGAAATCGCGCGGAATTCTAGTTTTTTGGCTGAAAAACGCAAAAGACTAGGAACGATCATGGCAGGGCAGTGACTATGGTTCCTTAGGTCATATTTGATAGTCCGGAAAATTTTTAGGCGATCCGGCTCCGAGGGCCCTGACCCACTCGGAAGGCGTGGGTGATAGCACACAAAAATATGGGAATCAGGCGGAATTCTCATTTTTTGGCCAAAATTTGCAAAAAGTGAGGAACGAACATGGCAAGGCGGTGACTATGGTTCCTTAGGTCTTAATTGATGGCCCGAAATGTTTTTAGGCGATCCGAGTCTGGCGGCCCGGCCCACTCGGAAGGCGTGGGCAATAGCACACAAAAATATGGTAATCGAGCGGAATTCTAGTTTTTTGGCCGAAAAACGCAAGAAATGAGGAACGATCATGGCGGGGCGGTGACTATAGTTCTTTAGGTCGTATTTGATGGCCCGGAAAATTTTAGGCGATCGGGGTCCATGACTCCCGGGACCACTCGGAAGGCGTAAGCCATAGCACACGAAAATATGCAAATCGCGCGGAATTCTAGTTTTTTGGCCGAAAAATGCAAAGCATTTGAATGATCATGGTGGGGAGGTGACTATGGTACCTTAGGTCGTATTTGATAGTACGGAAAAATGTTAGGCGATCGGAGTCTGCGGCTCCCGGACCACTTGGAAGGCGTGGGTATAGCACACAAAAATATGGGAATCGGGCGTAATTCTAGTTTTTTGGCCGAAAAATGCAAAAAATGAGAAACGATGATGGCGGGGCGGTTACTATGGTTCCTTAGGTCGTATTTGACGGCCCGGAAAAATTTTAGGCGATCGGGGTCCGGGGGTCCCGGAACCACTGGGAAGGGTGGGCAATAGAACACAAAAATATGTAATCGGGCAGAATTCTAGTTTTTTGGCCGAAAAACGCAACAAATGAGGAATGATCATGGCTGGGCGGTGACTATGGTTCCTTAGGTCGTATTTGATAGTCCGAAAAAATTTTAGGCGATAGGGGTCCTGAGGTCCCGGGACCACTCGGAAGGTGTGGGCTATAACACACGAAAATATGGGAATCGCGCGGAATTCTAGTTGTTTGGCCGAAAAATGCAAAAATTAAGGAACGATCATGGCTGGGCGGTGACTATGGTTCCTTAGGTTTTATTTTATAGTTCGGAAAAATTTTAGGCGATAGGGGTCCGGAGACCCGGGAACACTTGTAAGGAGTGGGTATAGCACACGAAAATATGGGAATCGGGCGGAATTCTAGTTGTTTTGCCAAAAAATGCAAAAAATGAGAAACGATCATGGCGGGATGGTGAATATGGTTCCTTAGGTCTTATTTGATGGCCCAAAAACTTTTTAGGTGATCCGAGTGCGGGGGGCACGGCCCACTCGGAAGGCATGGGCTATAGCACACGAAAATATGGCAATCGCTCGGAATTCTAGTTGTTTGGCCGAAAAACGCAAAAAATAAGGAACGATCATGGCGGGGCGGATACTATAGTTCCTTAGGTCGTATTTGATTGCCCGGAAAAATTTTAGGCGATCGGGGTCCGCGGCTCTTGGGACCACTCGGAATGCGTGGGTATAGCACACAAAAATATGGTAATCGGGCGAAATTCTAGGTCTTTTTCAGTAACATGCAAAAAATGTGGAAAGATCTTGGTAGGGCGGTGACTATGGTTCCTTTGGTCTTATTTGATAGTCGGGAAAAATATTAGGCGATAGGGGTCCGGAGGTCCCGGGACCACTCGGAAGGTGTGGGCTATAACACACAAAAATATGGGAATCGCGCGGAATTCTAGTTGTTTGGCCGAAAAACGCAAACAATGAGGAACGATCATGGCGGGGCGGATACTATGGTTCATTAGGTCGTATTTGATAGTTCGGAAAAATTTTAGGCGATAGGGGTCAGGAGGTCCCGGGACCACTCGGAAGGCGTGGGCTATAACACACAAAAATATGGGAATCGCGCGGATTCTAGTTGTTTGGACGAAAAATGCAAAAAATGAGGAACGATAATGGCGGGGTGGTTACTATGGTTCCTTAGGTCGTATTTGATGGCCCGGAAAAGTTTTAGGCGATCGGGGTTCGGGGGGCCCGACCTACTCGGAAGGCGTGGGCGATAGCACACAAAAATATGAGAATCGGGCGGAATTCTAGTTTTTTGGCCAAAAAATGCAAAAAATGAGGAAAGATTATGGCGAGGCGGTGACTATGGTTCCTTAGGTCCTAATTGATGGCCCAAAAAATTTTTAGGCGATCCGAGTCCGGCGGCCCGGCCCACTCGGAAGGCGTGGGCAATAGCACACAAAAATATGGTAATCGAGCGGAATTCTAGTTTTTTTGCCGAAAAACGCAATAAATGAGGAATGATCATGGCGGGGCGGTGACTATGGTTCCTTAGGTCGTATTTGATGGCACGGAAAATTTTAGGCGATCGGAGTCCATGGCTCCCGGGACCACTCGGAAGGCGTAAGCTATAGCACACGAAAATATGCAAATCGCGCGGAGTTCTAGTTTTTTGGCCGAAAAATGCAAAGCATTTGGAACGATCATGGTGGGGCGGTGACTTTGGTACCTTAGGTCGTATTTGATAATCCAGAAAATTTTTAGGCGATCGGGGTCCGCGGTTCCCCGGACCACTTGGAAGGCGTGGGTATAGCACACGAAAATATGGAAATCGTGCGGAATTCTAGTTTTTTGGCTGAAAAAAGAAAAAGACTAGGAACGATCATGGAGGGGCGGTGACTATGGTTCCTTAGGTCATATTTGATAGTCCGGAAAATTTTTAGGCGATCCGGCTCCGAGGGCCCTGACCCACTCGGAAGGCGTGGGTGATAGCACACAAAAATATGGGAATCAGGCGGAATTCTCGTTTTTTGGCCAAAATTTGCAAAAAGTGAGGAACGAACATGGCGAGGAGGTGACTATGGTTCCTTAGGTCTTAATTGATGGCCCGAAAAATTTTTAGGCAATCCGAGTCCGGCGGCCCGGCCCACTCGGAAGGCGTGGGCTAGCACACAAAAATATGGTAATCGAGCGGAATTCTAGTTTTTTGGCCGAAAAATGCAATAAATGAGGAACGATCATGGCGGGGCGGTGACTATGGTTCCTTAGGTCGTATTTGATGGCACGGAAAATTTTAGGCGATCGGAGTCCATGGCTCCCGGGACCACTCGGAAGGCGTAAGCTATAGCACACGAAAATATGCAAATCGCGCGGAGTTCTAGTTTTTTGGCCGAAAAATGCAAAGCATTTGGAACGATCATGGTGGGGCGGTGACTTTGGTACCTTAGGTCGTATTTGATAATCCAGAAAATTTTTAGGCGATCGGGGTCCGCGGTTCCCCGGACCAACTTGGAAGGCGTGGGTATAGCACACGAAAATATGGGAATCGGGCGTAATTCTAGTTTTTTGGTCGAAAAATGCAAAAAATGAGAAACGATGATGGCGGGGCGGTTACTATGGTTCCTTAGGTCGTATTTGACAGCCCAGAAAAATTTTAGGCGATCGGGGTCCGGGGGTCCAGGAACCACTGGGAAAGGTGGGCAATAGCACACAAATATATTATAATCGGGCGGAATTTTAGTTTTTTGGCCGAAAAACGCAACAAAAGAGGAATGATCATGGCTGGGCGGTGACTATGGTTCCTTAGGTCGTATTTGATAGTCCGGAAAAATTTTAGGCGATAGGGGTCCTGAGGTCCCGGGACCAGTCGGAAGGTGTGGGCTATAACACACAAAAATAAGGGAATCGCGCAGAATTCTAGTTGTTTGGCCGAAAAACGCAAAAAAATAAGGAACGATCATGGCTGGGCGGTGACTATGGTTCCTTAGGTATTATTTGATAGTCCGGAAAAATTTTAGGCGATAGGGGTCCGGACACCTGGGACCCCTTGGAAGGCGTGGGCTAAAGCACACGAAAATATGGAAATCGCGCGGAATTCTAGTTTTTTGGCGGGGCGGTGACTATGGTTCCTTAGGTCGTATTTGATAGTCCAGAAAAAATTTAGGCGATCCGGCTCCGGGGGGCCCGACCCACTCGGAAGGCGTAGGTGATAGCACACAAAAATATGGGAATCGGGCGGAATTCTAGGTGTTTGGCCAAAAAATGCAAAAAATGAGGAACGATCATGGCGAGGTGGTGACTATGGTTCCTTAGGTCCTAATCGATGGCCCGAAAATTTTTTAGGCGATCCGAGTCTGGCGGCCCGGCCCACTCGGAAGGTGTGGGCAATAGCACACAAAAATATGGTAATCGAGCGGTATTCTAGTTTTTTGGCCGAAAAACGCAATAAATGAGGAACGATAATGGCGGGGCGGTGACTATGGTTCCTTAGGTCGTATTTGATGGCCCGAAAAATTTTAGGCGATCGGCGTCCATGGCTCCCGGGACCACTCAGAAGGCGTAAGCTATTGCACACTAAAATATGCAAATCGCGCGGAGTTCTAGTTTTTTGGCCGAAAAATGCAAAGCATTTGGAACGATCATGGTGGGGCGGTGACTTTGGTACCTTAGGTCGTATTTAATAATCCAGAAAATTTTTAGGCGATCGGGGTCCGCGGTTCCCCGGACAACTTGGAAGGCGTGGGTATAGCACATGAAAATATGGGAATCGGGCGTAATTCTAGTTTTTTGGTCGAAAAATGCAAAAAATGAGAAACGATGATGGCGGGGCGGTTACTATGGTTCCTTAGGTCGTATTTGACAGCCCAGAAAAATTTTAGGCGATCGGGGTCCGGGGGTCCAGGAACCACTGGGAAAGGTGGGCAATAGCACACAAATATATTATAATCGGGCGGAATTTTAGTTTTTTGGCCGAAAAACGCAACAAAAGAGGAATGATCATGGCTGGGCGGTGACTATGGTTCCTTAGGTCGTATTTGATAGTCCGGAAAAATTTTAGGCGATAGGGGTCCTGAGGTCCCGGGACCAGTCGGAAGGTGTGGGCTATAACACACAAAAATAAGGGAATCGCGCAGAATTCTAGTTGTTTGGCCGAAAAACGCAAAAAAATAAGGAACGATCATGGCTGGGCGGTGACTATGGTTCCTTAGTTTTTATTTGATAGTCCGGAAAAATTTTAGGCGATAGGGGTCCGGACACCTGGGACCCCTTGGAAGGCGTGGGCTAAAGCACACGAAAATATGGAAATCGCGCGGAATTCTAGTTTTTTGGCGGGGCGGTGACTATGGTTCCTTAGGTCGTATTTGATAGTCCAGAAAAAATTTAGGCGATCCGGCTCCGGGGGGCCCGACCCACTCGGAAGGCGTAGGTGATAGCACACAAAAATATGGGAATCGGGCGGAATTCTAGGTGTTTGGCCAAAAAATGCAAAAAATGAGGAACGATCATGGCGAGGTGGTGACTATGGTTCCTTAGGTCCTAATCGATGGCCCGAAAATTTTTTAGGCGATCCGAGTCTGGCGGCCCGGCCCACTCGGAAGGTGTGGGCAATAGCACACAAAAATATGGTAATCGAGCGGTATTCTAGTTTTTTGGCCGAAAAACGCAATAAATGAGGAACGATAATGGCGGGGCGGTGACTATGGTTCCTTAGGTCGTATTTGATGGCCCGAAAAATTTTAGGCGATCGGCGTCCATGGCTCCCGGGACCACTCAGAAGGCGTAAGCTATTGCACACTAAAATATGCAAATCGCGCGGAGTTCTAGTTTTTTGGCCGAAAAATGCAAAGCATTTGGAACGATCATGGTGGGGCGGTGACTTTGGTACCTTAGGTCGTATTTGATAGTACGGAAAAATTTTAGGCGATCGGGGTCCGCGGCTCCCCGGACCACTTGGAGGGCGTGGGAATAGCACACGAAAATATGGGAATCGGGTGTAATTCTAGTTTTTTGGCCGAAAAATACAAAAAATGAGAAACGATGATGGCGGGGCAGTTACTATGGTTCCTTAGCTCCTATTTGACAGCCCGGAAAATTTTTAGGCGATCGGGGTCCGGGGGGCCCGGAACCACTAGGAAGGGTGGGCAATAGCACACAAAAATATTGTAATCGGGCGGAATTCTAATTTTTTGGCCGAAAAATGCAACAAATGAGAAATGATCTGGCTGGGCGGTGACTATGGTTCCTTAGGTCGTATTTGATAGTCCGGA
>NW_027174798.1:0-63000 GCF_000390325.3 Nicotiana tomentosiformis | reverse complement strand
ATATAAAACTGAATGGAAACTAGTGCTAACTAAACATCAATATAAAGCTAGGCTGAAAAGGCCGTCATAGCTACTACAGCTGACAAACCACCAAATTATACATACCAGGCCTCTACTGATAGATGTACTATGATCGGAACATGGCCCCGACCTACCCATAACATATATATAGATATACATAAGATGTACCCAACACTCTAGACCTGGCAACTTCGAAAGGCGTGGAGCTTATCGATCAGGCTGAACTCGGAAAACACCTACTGAGGAGATCTACTCGTCTGTCTATCTGAACCTGCATGCATGAAATGCAGCGTCCCCGGAAAAGGGACGTCAGTACAAAATAATGTACCGAGTATGTAAGGCAATAACATAACTGAAAATCGAAACTGAACTGATAATATAATAACTGGAAGTAACTGGGAGTCAAAGATGATCTGGAGATATACTTACCTGCTGATACTGACTCAACTCCTTCAATGTAGTAAGTAAAATAATTGTACGTCCTTATAAGGCTCGGTATATATAACTGCTGTGCCATAGTAGGCTCGCTCATAGGCGCTCGGCCATACTAGGCTATGTATCTCGACCATGCTGGGCTCGCTCATAGGCGCTCGGCCACAGTAGGCTCGGTATATAACTTTCCATCTGATCAGAGGTTGCCCAATAGGGGCCTGCCCATCGATTATAGCTCGATGGTAATGAAAATACTGTAATACTGTATATATAGGCTTGTTGCTCTCTTGACTGGCAGAAGACAATACTAAATTGAATATAGAATCTCGATAAGGAATAATATTGTAACTTATGAGACTAGAATAGTGTGAATAAATTCATGAATATAAACTTCTCTTTTTGTCTCATTACTAACACATGTAGCTACGAGATCATGCCAAAATGAAGGAAGGCTTAGCCTTAACATACCTTATCACAATCTTTCCAATCACCAAGTTGAACTCACCTCTTTGCACCTTAATCTACAAGAACGATAATAATACTATCGTTAAGTTACGAAAGGTACAACTATCGCACAACGAACGACAAACTTATTTTGTATTAAAACGGGCAGCATCTCCCCTATAATCCTTACTTCCTCCAAATTCAAGATAACACCAACAATACAAGAACAGAACAATAACAACATATATACATCATTTTCCAGCCCTATAATATTATGACGAACGACCAGCCAACCACCATACATTTATATGGTGTTTATAAACCCCCTTCCTCCTCCAAAACTCCACAAAATAGTAGTAAAACACGCAGCCCAACAGCAACACAAAACAGTCCCAAAAAACAGTCCGCTACAAGTGAATAACTCGAACTCACGGCTTCCGATCACCGTCCCGTGAGTTCTTACAAGTATAGAACGACTTACCATGAATTTACAGAAGAAAAATTGGATGAAAGAGAGAAGTAAATTCACCTTATTTGTTGGATAACTCAGCTCTTATCTTGGTTCTTCAAACTCTAGGTTTTACCTCCAATTGGAACTTGAAAGGGAGAGAAAATCAATTAGGGTTTGTGGGAAATATTTGGGAGGATTCTTTGCAGAGCTTATGTCTGGTTATTATGCTCTATTTTAAGTCTAATATATGAAGAAAATAGGCCCTTAAAAGGCCTCTTTGGACGACCCGAAATGGCCCATTTTTGGGCTTTCATTTAAGCAAGTAGGTGACACACCTACTTGTCACCTAGCAGCTTGCGCAGTATCGCACAAATGCCCATATCTTTCTACTCCAATCTCGTATTGACAAACGGTTTAATGCGTTGGAAAATAGACTCATAGATATTTAATTTGATGGGTGGAATACCCCATAACCCTAAGTATATTGGGAGAAAATCGCAGTGACATTTGACCCAAAATTTCAGTAAAACTTATGAGTGTAACTTGTGATGACTTTCATCGACTTTTGTTCCACAACTCGCTTGACATTAAAACATAACACACGGATGTCATACGACTAATATAAATCATAACATAATCTCCTTATCATGTTAATCACCCTAGTCTCACCCCAAAGGTACATGTTATAACATTCCCAACTTGTCGACTTTCGACGAAACATTATTTTATTTAATTGCTTTAGCTTCTGAACTGTCCAACCCTCTTTGTACTTGTTGTTCATGATCTTCAATATTTGTAACCTCAGAGGTAACATGATTAACTTACTTTATATACTTTTAAATATTATCTCATTTTTGGTCCTACATTAGTTTGCTTACGACGCATTTTTACGTACGAAAATATAGGGTGTAACATCACTCCCCCTTGGGAACATTCGTCCTCGAATGTTTACTCTTAGAGACTTTGGAAAATTTTGCCAAAGTATCCTTCGTACACTAGGTTAAAACCAACCTGCACGTAGCCAGAAACATACTATGCATGCCACATATGGCCAATCTTTATAAATAGCAGCAATTTGCCTCACCGACCGTAAATCATAAATATTGAAAGTGAAAAATAAAAGCTTACCTGATGACCTGCTAGCCTACATAGAGCTATGTTGTAGCGTCCCATCTCGAACCATATCTTCAGTTTGAAATAGGTGGGGGTATTTAGACTTCATTTCTTCCTCCGATTCCCACGTCATCTCTTCTACATTCTTGCTCCTCCATAAAACCTTTACGGAAGCTACCTCCTTATTTCGTAGATTGCGGATTTGTCGGTCTAGGATGGCAACTGGAATTTCCTCGTATGACAAGTCCTCTGTAATCTGTACATCATCCGTGGGCACCACTCGGGTAGGATCGCCAATGCACTTCCGTAGCATAGATACGTGAAAAACTGGATGGACAGACTCCAATTCTGAGGGCAACTCTAACTCATAAGCTACTTGGCCCACTCTCCGAATGATCCTATAAGGCCCAATATACCGTGGGCTAAGCTTGCCTTTCTTGCCAAACCTCATCACGCCCTTCATAGGTGATACCTTTAAGAATACCCAGTCATTAATCCTGAACTCTAAGTCTCATCGCCGCACGTCAGAATATGACTTCTGACGACTCTGAGCTGTCAACAGTCGCTCCCGGATAAGCTTTACTTTCTCTATGGCCTGTTGAACCAGGTCTGGCCCATATAACCCAGTTTCCCCAACATCAAACCACCCTATAGGAGATCTGCACTTACGCCCATACAAAGCCTCGTACGGAGCCATCTGAATATTGGAGTGGTAACTGTTATTATATGCAAACTCGACAAGAGGTAGATGTTCATCCCAACTTCTTTTAAAATCCAACACACATACTCGTAACATATCCTCGAGCGTCTGAATTGTGTGCTCGGCTTGTCCATCAGTCTGTGGATGAAAAGTTGTGCTGAGATTCACCTGAGTCCCTAGACCTCTCTGAAATGACCTCCAAAAATGTGCTGTAAATTGAGCCCCACGGTCAGATATAATAGAAACTGGTACTCCGTGTAGCCGCACTATCTCCTTAATATATAACTTGGCATAATCTTCTGTTGTATATGTAGATCTGACCGGTAGGAAGTGAGCTGATTTCGTGAGCCTATCGACTATCACCCATATGGAATCGAACTTACGATTAGAACGAGGTAAACCCGTGATAAAGTCCATGTTTATCGCCTCCCATTTCCATGTCGGGATCTCTATAGTCTGCATTAGCCCTCCAGGCTTCTGGTGCTCTATCTTCACTTGCTGGCAACTAGTACATTGGGCGACAAACTCAGCAATGTTCTTCTTCATATCATTCCACCAGTACACATCCTTAATGTCATGATACATCTTCGTCGACCCAGGATGGATGGAATACCATGAATAATGTGCCTCTGACATAATCCTGTCTCGTAGCCCTGCTACATCTGGAACACACAAACGACCCCTATATCTGAGAACCCCATCTCCCTTTAGCTCTAACAGTGGTTTCTTCTGCTGCGGAACTCGCTCTCTCAGCTCGACCAACTCTGGGTCCTCGTACTGCCTTTCCTTGACTTCCGCTATGAGGGATGATTTTGTAGTGTTTTGGAGTACAACTCCACCATCCTCAGAATCTACTAACCGAACCCCCAACGAAGACAATTGATGAATCTCTCTAGCTAATTGTCTTTTCTCGGGATCTACATGTGCTAAGCTACCCATAGATCGACGACTTAATGCATCTGCTACAACATTAGCTTTCCCTGGATGGTAGAGAATGTTAACATCGTAATCTTTCAATAACTCAAGCCATCGCCTCTGTCGCAAATTCAACTCTTTCTGCTTGAAGATATATTGTAGGCTTTTATGATCAGTAAATACATCAACATGAACACCATATAAATAATGCCGCCATATCTTAAGTGCATGGACAACCGCAGCTAACTCGAGGTCGTGGGTCGGATAATTCCTCTCGTGCTTCCTCAACTGCCTTGAAGCATACGCAATTACCTTCCCATGTTGCATCAGGACACATCCTAACCCGACACCTGATGCATCACAATACACGGCATAACCCTCTAGACCCTCTGGAAGTGTTAGAACTAGAGCTGAGGTCAACCTGTTCTTAAGCTCTTGGAAACTCCGCTCACAAGCCTCTGTCCATTGAAACTTAGTTTCTTTCTGTGTCAACTTCGTCAATGGTGCCGAAAGGGAAGAAAAACCCTCTACGAACCTCCGATAGTATCCTGCTAAGCCTAGAAAGCTACAAACCTCTGTCGGAGTGGTAGGTCTAGGCCAAGATTTCACGGCCTCAATCTTCTGAGTGTCCACCTTTATCCCTTCATCTGATACAATATGCCCCAAGAATGCTACAGACTTCAACCAGAACTCACATTTAGAAAACTTAGCATACAACTTACGATCACGGAGGGTTTGGAGTACCGCTCGCAGGTGGTCCGCATGCTCATCCTCTGAACGGGAATAAACCAGAATATCATCAATAAATACTATCACGAACAGATCTAAAAATGGCCGGAATAGGCTATTCATCAAGTCCATAAATACAGCGGGTGCATTAGTCAACCCGAAGGACATGACAAGGAACTCGAAGTGGCCATATCGGGTCCTGAAGGCTGTCTTCGGAATATCTTTTTCCCGAACTCTGACCTGGTGGTACCCCGACCTCAAATCTATCTTTGAAAAGCATCTAGCCCCCTGCAACTGATCAAACAAGTCATCGATCCTTGGAAGTGGATACTTATTCTTAATAGTTACCTTGTTCAGCTGCCTATAATCGATACACATCCTCAGCGAGCCGTCTTTCTTCCGCACAAATAGTACTGGTGCACCCCAAGGTGAGGTACTGGGCCTGATGTAACCTTTCTCCAGCAAATCTTTTAACTGCTCCTTCAACTCCTTCAATTCGCCAGGTGCCATTCTATACGGAGGGACGGATATTGGTTGAGTTCCTGGAAGCAAATCGATGCTAAAATCAATCTCTCGCTCTGGAGGAATACCTGGAAGCTCATCTGGAAACACATCTGCATACTCTTTGACTACGGGAATAGACTGAAGTGTAGGTATCTCAGCATCTGCATCTCTAACTCGCACAATATGATAAATGCACCCTTTTGCGATCATTTTCCTCGCCTTCAGATAGGAAATAAACCTACCTCTGGGTGTTGGTGTATTACCTACCCATTCAAGGACTGGCTCACCCGGAAAATGAAATCTGGCTGCCTTTGCTCGGCAATCAACTGTGGCATAGCAAGCTGCCAACCAGTCCATGCCCATGATAGCATCAAAATCCATCATCTCTAGCTCAACTAGGTCAGCTGAGGTCTGACGACTACAAATTGTCACCGTACAACCTCGGTAAACCCGTCTAGCAATAATCGATTCTCCGACCGGTGTAGATACCGCAAAAGGATCACTTAGTATTTCAGGCACTATACCAAAATTCCTCGCGACAAATGGGGTAATATACGATAAAGTAGATCCTGGGTCTATCAAAGCATAAGCATCGTGAGAGCAAATGGTTAATATACCTGTCACAACGTCTGGTGAAGACTCCTGGTCCTGTCGACCCGCTAAAGCATAGATACGGTTCTGATTACCACTTGAACTGGAACCTCTACCTCTGCCCCGACCTCTACCAGCCGAAGACTGAGACTCGCGCCCTGAAGGATGCACTGACATAGATGATCCTGTTGCTGAACTCGCTGGTTGTGCCATTCCCCCCGAATATCTATTTGGGCAATCTCGCATCATATGCCCTGGACGCCCACATGTATAACAAGCATCAGAACTTGCTCGGCATTGGCCCAAGTGTCCTCTACCACAGATGTCACACCGTGGAGGAAATGACCATGTCTGCGCAGATCCTCGCTGTCGCTGCAAACCCGACGCCCGTGAGCTCTCACCTGGTCCTGACTTAGTATAACGGTCATACCTGTAACCCTGTAACTGAGGTAGCAGAGGCCTAGGTGGCCGTCCGAAGTACTGGGTCCTATAACTACCCTGATATTGCTCCTGAGACCTGGGAAATCTCATCCTCTTACGTTGCCCTTGCTCAGCCCTCTCTGTACCCTGCTGCCGATGCCTACCCCTTTCTATATTCTGGGCGAATGCCTGAATCCGGGAGATATCCATACTATCCTGCAATGCAGCGGTGGCACATGCCTCGGTTAACTCTGGGGCTAACCCTGCTATAAACCTGTGAATCCTGTCCCGCATAGTAGCAACTATGGATGGTGCATATCTGGCCAATGAGTCAAAACGGAGACTATACTCTCGAACACTCATATTACCCTGCTTGAGGGCTAGAAACTGATCGACTTGAGCCTGTCGGATCTCCCGTGGTAAGTACTGGTCAAGGAAGGCATCTGAAAAATTCTCCCAAATAGCTGGAGGTGCATCACGTCCCCTGGACCTCTCCCATCCCTCATACCAAAGGATGGCTATATCTCGGAGTCGAAAAGCTGCTAGCTCAACTGCCTCTTTCTCCGTGGCATGCATAACACGAAAGATCCTGTGAAGCTGATCTATGAAATCCTGTGGGTCCTCCCTCTGATCTGTCCCCGTGAACTCTGGGGGACTCAAAGCAATAAACTCTCGGACCCTTGAACTCCCAGACCCCTCAGAAGTTCCTGCACTAGCTGATGCCCTAGCCTGTTGCTGGGTAGCTACCAACTGTGTCAACAAATGCACCGCACTCCTTAAGTCCCGATCTGATGGAAGTGGAGGGGGAACTGGATGTGCGGTTTCCCTAGGAATCTCCGTAGTTGGTGGAGGAGCCGGTAATGGCTGAGTAGGGGTCTCACCTTGAGCCTCAGACTGGGCCCCATCTACTGGGGGTACCCTGCTGGTCCCCTCACCTACTACTGTATCTCTCCTCTGGCTAGCCGTAGTCTTCCTAGTCACCGTCATCTGTGCATGCAAACACCAACACATAAGTTTAATTCAAATTTCCTATAACTCAGTTCTATAGCACGATTTAGATTTCAAAGAAGGGTAACCAACTCCTAAATGCCCTGTAGTGCCCTGCTTATATAATGTGGTGCACAACACATCTATAAACAAGACTCTACTAGACACGGCTTGTAGACTCCCTAGGATAGAACTGCTCTGATACCAAGTTTGTCACGCCCCGAACCTAGGAGCGAGACAAGCACCCGGTGCCTCACCTAACCTGGCGTACCAAATTGCGACTAAGGGACTCTGAACACATAATGTCATACTTTGGCCATGGGGCCACCTTGCAAGACAATTTGCGAAGCAAAATATAAAACTGAATGGAAACTAGCGCTAACTAAACATCAATATAAAGCTAGGCTGAAAAGGCCGTCATAGCTACTACAGCTGACAAACCACCAAATTATACATACCAGGCCTACAAACCTAACATACTGCACTAACCAACAGGATATGTCTACAAGCCTCTACTGATAGATGTACTATGATCGGAACAGGGCCCCGACCTACCCATAACATATATACAGATATACATAAGATGTACCCAACACTCTAGACCTGGCAACTCCGAAAGGCGTGGAGCTTACCGATCAGGCTGAACTCGGGAAACACCTACTGAGGAGATCTACTCATCTGTCTATCTGAACCTGCATGCATGAAATGCAGCGTCCCCGAAAAAGGGACGTCAGTACGAAATAATGTACCGAGTATGTAAGGCAATAACATAACTGAAAATCGAAACTGAACTGATAATATAATAACTGGAAGTAACTGGGAGTCAAAGATGATCTGGAGATATACTTACCTGCTGATACTGACTCAACTCCTTCAATGTAGTAAGTAAAATAATTGTACGTCCTTATAAGGCTCGGTATATATAACTGCTGTGCCATAGTAGGCTCGCTCATAGGCGCTCGGCCATACTAGGCTATGTATCTCGACCATGCTGGGCTCGCTCATAGGCGCTCGGCCACAGTAGGCTCGGTATATAACTTTCCATCTGATCAGAGGTTGCCCAATAGGGGCCTGCCCATCGATTATAGCTCGATGGTAATGAAAATACTGTAATACTGTATATATAGGCTTGTTGCTCTCTTGACTGGAAGAAGACAATACTAAATTGAATATAGAATCTCGATAAGGAATAATATTGTAACTTATGAGACTAGAATAGTGTGAATAAATTCATGAATATAAACTTCTCTTTTTGTCTCATTACTAACACATGTAGCTACGAGATCATGCCAAAATGAAGGAAGGCTTAGCCTTAACATACCTTATCACAATCTTTCCAATC
This sequence comes from Nicotiana tomentosiformis, assembly GCF_000390325.3. Taxonomy (NCBI): domain Eukaryota; kingdom Viridiplantae; phylum Streptophyta; class Magnoliopsida; order Solanales; family Solanaceae; genus Nicotiana; species Nicotiana tomentosiformis. The sequence goes on along the minus strand of NW_027174798.1, from coordinate 54,351 downwards.
ACCAAGTTGAACTCACCTCTTTGCACCTTAATCTACAAGAACGATAATAATACTATCGTTAAGTTACGAAAGGTACAACTATCGCACAACGAACGACAAACTTATTTTGTATTAAAACGGGCAGCATCTCCCCTATAATCCTTACTTCCTCCAAATTCAAGATAACACCAACAATACAAGAACAGAACAATAACAACATATATACATCATTTTCCAGCCCTATATACACCATCAAATACTACAAAACAGCCCAACACACCCCAATCTCTTCGTACACAAAACGACCACCGTAGTAGTGTCAAACGACCCGAAAATGTTATGACGAACGACCAGCCAACCACCCTACATTTATATGGTGTTTATAAACCCCCTTCCTCCTCCAAAACTCCACAAAATAGTAGTAAAACACGCAGCCCAACAGCAACACAAAACAGTCCAAAAAAAACAGTCCGCTACAAGTGAATAACTCGAACTCACGGCTTCCGATCACCGTCCCGTGAGTTCTTACAAGTATAGAACGACTTACCATGAATTTACAGAAGAAAAATTGGATGAAAGAGAGAAGTAAACTCACCTTATTTGTTGGATAACTCAGCTCTTATCTTGGTTCTTCAAACTCTAGGTTTTACCTCCAATTGGAACTTGAAAGGGAGAGAAAATCAATTAGGGTTTGTGGGAAATTTTTGGGAGGATTCTTTGCAGAGCTTATGTCTGGTTATTATGCTCTATTTTAAGTCTAATATATGAAGAAAATAGGCCCTTAAAAGGCCTCTTTGGACGACCCGAAATGGCCCATTTTTGGGCTTTCATTTAAGCAAGTAGGTGACACACCTACTTGTCACCTAGCAGCTTGCGCAGTATCGCACAAATGCCCATATCTTTCTACTCCAATGTCGTATTGACAAACGGTTTAATGCGTTGGAAAATAGACTCATAGATCTTTAATTTGATGGGTGGAACACCCCATAAATCTAAGTATATTGGGAGAAAATCGCAGTTACATTTGACCCAAAATTTCAGTAAAACTTATGAGTGTAACTTGTGATGACTTTCATCGACTTTTGTTCCACAACTCGCTTGACATTAAAACATAACACACGGATGTCATAAGACTAATATAAATCATAACATAATCTCCTTATCATGTTAATCACCCTAGTCTCACCCCAAAGGTACATGTTATAACATTCCCAATTTGTCGACTTTCGACGAAACATTGTTTTATTTAATTGCTTTAGCTTCTGAACTGTCCAACCCTCTTTGTACTTGTTGTTCATGATCTTCAATATTTGTAACCTCAGAGGTAACATGATTAACTTAATTTATATACTTTTAAATATTATCTCATTTTTGGTCCTACATTAGTTTGCTTACGACGCATTTTTACGTACGAAAATATAGGGTGTAACACCTCTGCTGCTCAAGCAGCGGCTGAGTTTGCAGTACATGCAAGCCTAGCCGCCAGAGCTGTTGTAGAACTTTAAAGGCAATATTTTGTCGATGATGGTGGTTCATGCCACTTAGGTTTCAAGGATGAAATGTTGGAACATGGGCAATCGTTTCCTGGAGACGGTAATGGTAATTTTTTGGTTGGCAGGCATAATTGGAACATGAAATTTAAGGATGCTACCTCTGCTTCTCAAGCAGCGTCTGACTTTGCAGAGCATGCAAGCCTAGGTGCCAGAGCTGTTGTAGAACTTTAAAGGCAATATTATGTTGATGATGGTTGTTCATGCCACTTGGGTTTTAAGGATGAAAGGTTGGAACATGGGCAATACTTTCCTGGAGATGGTAATGGTAATATTTCAGTTGGCAGGCAGAATTGGAACATGAAATTTAAGGATGCTACCTTTGCTTCTCAAGCAGCGTCTGACTTTGCAGAGCATGCAAGCCTAGGTGCCAGAGCTGTTGTAGAACTTTAAAGGAAATATTGTGTTGATGATGGTGGTTCATGCCACTTAGGTTTCAATGATGAAAGGTTGGAACATGGGCAATCATTTCCTCGAGATGGTAATGGCAATTTTTTGGTTGGCAGGCAGATTGGAACATGAAATTTAAGGATGCTACCTCTGCTGCTCAAGCAGCGGCTGAGTTTACAGAACATTCAAGCCTAGCTGCCAGAGCTGTTGTGGAACTTTCAAGGCAATATTGTATTGATGATGGTGGTTCATGCCACTAAGGTTTCAAAGATGAAAGGTTGGAACATGGGCAATCATTTCCTGGAGATGGTAATGGTAATTTTTCTGTTGGCAGACATAATATGAACATGAAATTTAAGGATGCTACCTCTGCTGCTCAAGCAGCGGCTGAGTTTGCATAATATGCAAGTCTAGCTGCCAGAGCTGTTGTAGAACTTTCAAGGCAATATTGTGTTGATGATGGTGGTTCATGCCACTTAGATTTCAAGGATGAAAGGCTAGAACATGGGAAATCATTTCCTGGAGATGGTAATGGTAAATTTTTTGTTGGCAGGAAGAATTAGAACGTGAAATTTAAGGATGCTACCTCTACTGCTCAAGCAGCGACTGAGTTTGCAGAACATGCAAGCCTAGCTGCCAGAGCTGTTGTAGAACTTTTAATGCAATATTGTGTTGATGATGGTGGTGCATGCCACTTAGGTTTCAAGTATGAAAGGTTGGAACATGGGCAATCATTTCCTGGAGATGGTAATGGTTATTTTTCGGTTGGCATGCCGAATTGGAACATGAAATTTTAGGATGCTACCTCTGCTACTCAAGCAGCGGCTGAGTTTGTAGAATATTCAAGCCTAGCTGCAGATATGTTGTAGAACTTGGAAGGCAATATTGTGTGGATGATGGTGGTTCATGCCACTTAGGTTTCAAGTAGGAAAGGTTGGAACACGGGCAATCATTTCTTGGAGATGGTAATGGTAATTTTTCTATTGGCAGGCAGAATTGGAACATGAAATTTAAGGATGCTACCTCTGCTGCTCAAGCAGCGGCTGAGTTTACAGAGCATGCAAGCCTAGCTGCCATAGCTATTGTAGAACTTTCAAGGCAATATTGTGTTGATGATGGTGGTTTATGCCACTTAGGTTTCAATGATGAAAGGTTGGAACATGGGCAATCATTTCCTAGAGATGGTAATGGTAATTTTTCTGTTGGCAGGCAGAATTGGAACATGAAATTTAAGGATGTTACCTCTGCTGCTTAAGCAGCGGCTGAGTTTGCAGAACATGCAAGCCTAGCCGCCAGAGCTTTTGTAGAACTTTCAAGGCAATATTGTGTTGATGATGGTGGTTCATGGCACTTAGGTTTCAAGGATGAAAGGCTGGAACATGGGCAATCATTTCCTGGAGACGGTAATGGTAATTTTTCTGTTGGCAGGCAGAATTGATACATGAAATTTGAGGATGCTACCTCTGCTGCTCAAGCAGCGGCTGTGTTTGCAGAACATTCAAGCCCAGCTGCCAGAGCTGTTGTAGAACTTTCAAGGCAATATTGTGTTGATGATGGTGGTTCATGCCACTTGGGTTTCAAGGATGAAAGGTTGGAACATGGGCAATCATTTTCTCGATATGGTAATGGTAATTTTTTGGTTGGCAGGCAAAATTGGAACATGAAATTTAAGGATGCTACCTCAGCTACTCAAGCAGCGGCTGAGTTTACAGAACATTCACGCCTAGCTGCCAGAGCTGTTGTAGAACTTTCAAGGCAATATTGTATTGATGATGGTGGTTCATGCCACTAAGGTTTCAAGGATGAAAGGTTGGAACATGGGCAATCATTTCCTGGAGATGGTAATGGTAATTTTTCTGTTGGCAGACATAATATGAACATGAAATTTAAGGATGCTACCTCTGCTGCTCAAGCAGCGGCTGAGTTTGCATAATATGCAAGTCTAGCTGCCAGAGCTGTTGTAGAACTTTCAAGGTAATATTGTGTTGATGATGGTGGTTCATGGCACTTGGGTTTCAAGGATGAAAGGTTGGAACATGGGCAATCATTTAAGGATGCTACCTCTGCTGCTCAAGCAGTGGCTGAGTTTGCATAACATGCTAGTCTAGCTGCCAGAGCTGTTGTAGAACTTTCAAGGCAATATTGTGTTGATGATGGTGGTTCATGCCACTTAGGTTTCAAGGATGAAAGGTTGGAATATGGGCAATCATTTCCTGGAGATGGTAATGGTAATTTTTCTGTTGGCAGGCATAATAGGAACATGAAATTTAAGGATGCTACCTCTGCTGCTCAAGCAGCGGCTGAGTTTGTAGAACATGCAAGCCTAGCTGCCAGAGCTGTTGTAGAACTTTCAAGGCAATATTGTGTTGATGATGGTGGTTCATGCCACTTGGGTTTCAAGGATGAAAGGTTGGAACATGGGCAATCATTTCCTGGAGATGGTAATGGTTATTTTTCGGTTGGCATGCCGAATTGGAACATGAAATTTAAGGATGCTACCTCTGCTACTCAAGCAGCAGCTGAGTTTGTAGAATATGCAGGCCTAGCTGCCAGAGCTGTTGTAGAACTTTCAAGGCAATATTGTGTTGATGATGGTGGTTCATGCCACTTAGATTTCAAGGATTAAAGGTTGGAACACGGGCAATCATTTCCTGGAGATGGTAATTTTTCTATTGGCAGGCATAATTGGAACATGAAATTTAAGGATGCTACCTCTGTTGCTCAAGTAGCGGCTTAGTTTGTAGAACATGCAAGCCTAGCCACCAGAGATTTTGTAGAACTTTCAAGGCAATATTGTGTTGATGATGGTGGTTCATGGCACTTAGGTTTCAAGGATGAAAGGCTAGAACATGGGCAATCATTTCCTGGAGACGGTAATGGTAATTTTTCTGTTGGCAGGCAGAATTGGAACATGAAATTTAAGGATGCTACCTCTGCTGCTCAAGCAGCGGCTGTGTTTGCAGAACATGCAAGCCTAGCTGCCAGAGCTGTTGTAGAACTTTCAAGGCAATATTGTGTTGATGATGGTGGTTCATGCCACTTGGGTTTCAAGGATGAAAGTTTGGAACATGGGCAATCATTTCCTCGAGATGGTAATGGTAATTTTTTGGTTGGCAGGAAGAATTGGAACATGAAATTTAAGGATGCTACCTCTGCTGCTCAAGCAGCGGCTGAGTTTACAGAACATTCACGCCTAGCTGCCAGAGCTGTTGTAGAACTTTCAAGGCAATATTGTGTTGATGATGGTGGTTCATGCCACTAAGGTTTCAAGGATGAAAGGTTGGAACATGGGCAATCATTTCCTGGAGATGGTAATGGTAATATTTCGGTTGGCAGGCAGAATTGGAACATGAAATTTAAGGATGCTACCTCTGCTTCTCAAGCAGCGTCTGACTTTGCAGAGCATGCAAGCCTAGGTGCCAGAGCTGTTGTAGAACTTTAAAGGAAATATTGTGTTGATGATGGTGGTTCATGCCACATAGGTTTCAATGATGAAAGGTTGGAACATGGGCAATCATTTCCTCGAGATGGTAATGGCAATTTTTTGGTTGGCAGGCAGAATTGGAACATGAAATTTATGGATGCTACCTCTGCTGCTCAAGCAGCGGCTGAGTTTACAGAACATTCAAGCCTAGCTGCCAGAGCTGTTGTAGAACTTTCAAGGCAATATTGTGTTGATGATGGTGGTTCATGCCACTAAGGTTTCAAAGATGAAAGGTTGGAACATGGGAAATCATTTCCTAGAGATGGTAATGGTATTTTTTCTGTTGGCAGACATAATATGAACATGAAATTTAAGGATGCCACCTCTGCTGCTCAAGCAGCGGCTGAGTTTGCATAACATGCAAGTCTAGCTGCAAGAGCTGTTGTAGAACTTTCAAGGCAATATTATGTTGATGATGGTGGTTCTTGCCACTTAGATTTCAAGGATGAAAGGCTAGAACATGGGAAATCGTTTCCTGGAGATGGTAATGGTAAATTTTTTGTTGGTAGGAAGAATTAGAACGTGAAATTTAAGGATGCTACCTCTACTGCTTAAGCAGCGACTGAGTTTGCAGAACATGCAAGCCTAGCTGCCAGAGCTGTTGTAGAACTTTTAATGCAATATTGTGTTGATGATGGTGGTGCATGCCACTTAGGTTGCAAGTATGAAAGGTTGGAACATGGGCAATCAATTCCTGGAGATGGTAATGGTTATTTTTCGGTTGGCATGCCGAATTGGAACATGAAATTTAAGGATGCTACCTCTGCTGCTCAAGCAGTGGCTGAGTTTGTAGAACATTCAAGCCTAGCTGCCAGAGCTGTTGTAGAACTTGAAAGGCAATATTGTGTGGAAGATGGTGGTTCATGGCACTTAGGTTTCAAGGATGAAAGGCTGGAACATGGGCAATCATTTCCTGGAGACGGTAATGGTAATTTTTCTGTTGGCAGGCAGAATTGATACATGAAATTTAAGGATGCTACCTCTGCTGCTCAAGCAGTGGCTGTGTTTGCAGAACATGCAAGCCTAGCTGCCAGAGCTGTTGTAGAACTTTCAAGGAAATATTGTGTTGATGATGGTGGTTCATGCCACTTGCGTTTCAAGGATGAAAGTTTGGAACATGGGCAATCATTTCCTCGAGATGGTAATGGTAATTTTTTGGTTGGCAGGAAGAATTGGAACATGAAATTTAAGGATGCTACCTCTGCTGCTCAAGCAGCGGCTGAGTTTACAGAACATTCACGCCTAGCTGCCAGAGCTGTTGTAGAACTTTCAAGGCAATATTGTGTTGATGATGGTGGTTCATGCCACTAAGGTTTCAAGGATGAACGGTTGGAACATGGGCAATCATTTCCTGGAGATGGTAATGGTAATATTTCGGTTGGCAGGCAGAATTGGAACATGAAATTTAAGGATGCTACCTCTGCTTCTCAAGCAGCGTCTGACTTTGCAGAGCATGCAAGCCTAGGTGCCAGAGCTGTTGTAGAACTTTAAAGGAAATATTGTGTTGATGATGGTGGTTCATGCCACTTAGGTTTCAATGATGAAAGGTTGGAACATGGGCAATCATTTCCTCGAGATGGTAATGGCAATTTTTTGGTTGGCAGGCAGAATTGGAACATGAAATTTATGGATGCTACCTCTGCTGCTCAAGCAGCGGCTGAGTTTACAGAACATTCAAGCCTAGCTGCCAGAGCTGTTGTAGAACTTTCAAGGCAATATTGTGTTGATGATGGTGGTTCATGCCACTAAGGTTTCAAAGATGAAAGGTTGGAACATGGGCAATCATTTCCTGGAGATGGTAATGGTATTTTTTCTGTTGGCAGACATAATATGAACATGAAATTTAAGGATGCTACCTCTGCTGCTCAAGCAACGGCTGAGTTTGCATAACATGCAAGTCTAGCTGCCAGAGCTGTTGTAGAACTTTCAAGGCAATATTGTGTTGATGATGGTGGTTCATGCCACTTAGATTTCAAGGATGAAAGGCTAGAACATGGGAAATCATTTCCTGGAGATGGTAATGGTAAATTTTTTGTTGGCAGGAAGAATTAGAACGTGAAATTTAAGGATGCTACCTCTACTGCTTAAGCAACGACTGAGTTTGCAGAACGTGCAAGCCTAGCTGCCAGAGCTGTTGTAGAACTTTAAATGCAATATTGTGTTGATGATGGTGGTGCATGCCACTTAGGTTTCAAGTATGAAAGGTTGGAACATGGGCAATCATTTCCTGGAGATGGTAATGGTTATTTTTAAGTTGGCATGCCGAATTGGAACATGAAATTTTAGGATGCTACCTCTGCTGCTCAAGCAGCGGCTGTGTTTTTAGAACATTCAAGCCTAGCTGCCAGATCTGTTGTAGAACTTGGAAGGCAATATTGTGTGGATGATGGTGGTTCATGCCACTTAGGTTTCAAGTAGGAAAGATTGGAACATGGGCAATCATTTCCTGGAGATGGTAATGGTAATTTTTCTGTTGGCAGGCAGAATTGGAACATGAAATTTAAGGATGCTACCTCTGCTGCTCAAGCAGCGGCTGAGGTTATAGAGCATGCAAGCCTAGCTGCCACAGCTGTTGTAGAACTTTCAAGGCAATATTGTGTTGATGATGGTGGTTCATGCCACTTAGGTTTCAAGGATGAAAGATTGGAACATGGGCAATCATTTCCTAGAGATGGTAATGGTAATTTTTCTGTTGGCAGGCAGAATTGGAACATGAAATTTAAGGATGCTACCTCTGCTGCTTAAGCAGCGGCTGACTTTGCAGAACATGCAAGCCTAGCCGCCAGAGCTTTTGTAGAACTTTCAAGGCAATATTGTGTTGATGATCGTGGTTCATGGAACTTAGGTTTCAAGTATAAAAGGTTGGAACATGGGCAATCAATTCCTGGAGATGGTAATGGTTATTTTTCGGTTGGCATGCCGAATTGGAACATGAAATTTAAGGATGCTACCTCTGCTGCTCAAGCAGTGGCTGAGTTTGTAGAACATTCAAGCCTAGCTGCCAGAGCTGTTGTAGAACTTGAAAGGCAATATTGTGTGGAAGATGGTGGTTCATGGCACTTAGGTTTCAAGGATGAAAGGCTGGAACATGGGCAATCATTTCCTGGAGACGGTAATGGTAATTTTTCTGTTGGCAGGCAGAATTGATACATGAAATTTAAGGATGCTACCTCTGCTGCTCAAGCAGCGGCTGTGTTTGCAGAACATTCAAGCCTAGCTGCCAGAGCTGTTATAGAACTTTCAAGGCAATATTGTGTTGATGATGGTGGTTCATGCCACTTGGGTTTCAAGGATGAAAGGTTGGAACATGGGCAATCATTTTCTCTAGATGGTAATGGTAATTTTTTGGTTGGCAGGCAGAATTGGAACATGAAATTTAAGGATGCTACCTCTGCTGCTCAAGTAGCGGCTGAGTTTACAGAACATTAACGCCCAGCTGCCAGAGCTGTTGTAGAACTTTTAAGGCAATATTATATTGATGATGGTGGTTCATGCCACTAAGGTTTCAAGGATGAAAGGTTGGAACATGGGCAATCATTTCCTAGAGATGGTAATGGTAATTTTTCTGTTGGCAGACATAATATGAACATGAAATTTAACGATGCTACCTCTGCTGCTTAAGCAGCGGCTGAGTTTGCATAATATACAAGTCTAGCTGCCAGAGCTGTTGTAGAACTTTCAAGGCAATATTGTGTTGATGATGGTGGTTCATGGCACTTGGGTTTCAAGGATGAAAGGTTGGAACATGGGCAATCATTTAAGGATGCAACCTCTGCTGCTCAAGCCGCGGCTGAGTTTGCATAACATGCTAGTCTAGCTGCCAGAGCTGTTGTAGAACTTTCAAGGCAATATTGTGTTGATCATGGTGGTTCATGCCACTAAGGTTTCAAGGATGAAAGGTTGGAACATGGGCAATCATTTCCTGGAGATGGTAATGGTAATTTTTCTGTTGGCAGACATAATATGAACATGAAATTTAAGGATGCTACCTCTGCTGCTCAAGCAGCGGCTGAGTTTGCATAACATGCAAGTCTAGCTGCCAGGGCTGTTGTAGAACTTTCAAGGCAATATTGTGTTGATGATGGTGGTTCATGCCACTTGGGTTTCAAGGATAAAAGGTTGGAACATGGGCAATCATTTCCTGGAGATGGTAATGGTAATATTTCGGTTGGCAGGCAGAATTGGAACATGAAATTTAAGTATGCTACCTCTGCTGCTCAAGCAGCGGCTGAGTTTGTAGAACATTCAAGCCTAGCTGCCAGAGCTATTGTAGAACTTTTAATGCAATATTGTGTTGATGATGGTGATTCATGCCACTTAGGTTTCAAGTATGAAAGGTTGGAACATGGGCAATCATTTCCTAGAGATTGTAATGGTTATTTTTCGGTTGGCATGCCGAATTGGAACATGAAATTTAAGGATGCTACCTCTGCTGCTCAAGCAGTGGCTGAGTTTGTAGAACATTCAAGCCTAGCTGCCAGAGCTGTTGTAGAACTTGAAAGGCAATATTGTGTGGAAGATGGTGGTCCATGCCACTTAGGTTTCAAGTATGGAAGGTTGGAACATGGGCAATTATTTCCTGGAGATGGTAATGGTAATTTTTCTATTGGCAGGCAGAATTGGAACATGAAATTTAAGGATGCTACCTCTGTTGCTCAAGTAGCGGCTTAGTTTGTAGAACATGCAAGCCTAGCCGCCAGAGATTTTGTAGAACTTTCAAGGCAATATTGCGTTGATGATTGTGGTTCATGCCACTTAGGTTTCAAGGATGAAAGGCTGGAACATGGGAAATCATTTCCTGGAGATGGTAATGGTAATTTTTCTGTTGGCAGGCAGAATTGGAACATGAAATTTAAGGATGCTACCTCTGCTGCTCAAGCAGCGGCTGTGTTTGCAGAACATGCAAGCCTAGCTGCCAGAGCTGTTGTAGAACTTTCAAGGCAATATTGTGTAGATGATAGTGGTTCATGCCACTTGGGTTTCAAGGATGAAAGGTCGGAACATGGGCAATCATTTCCTCGAGATGGTAATGGTAATTTTTTAGTTGGCAGGAAGAATTGGAACATGAAATTTAAGGATGGTACCTCTGCTGCTCAAGCAGCGGCTGAGTTTACAGAACATTCACGCCTAGCTGCCAGAGCTGTTGTAGAACTTTCAAGGCAATATTGTGTTGATGATGGTGGTTCATGCCACTAAGGTTTCAAGGATGAAAGGTTTTGAACATGGGCAATCATTTCCTGGAGATGGTAATGGTAATTTTTCTGTTGGCAGACATAATATGAACATGAAATTTAAGGATGCTACCTCTGCTGCTCAAGCAGCGGCTGAGTTTGCATAATATGCAAGTCTAGCTGCCAGAGCTGTTGAAGAACTTTCAAGGCAATATTGTGTTGATGATGGTGGTTCATGCCACTAAGGTTTCAAGGATGAAAGGTTGGAACATAGGCAATCATTTCCTAGAGATGGTAATGGTAATTTTTCTGTTGGCATACATAATATGAACATGAAATTTAAGGATGCTACCTAAGCTGCTCAAGCAGCGGCTGAGTTTGCATAACATGCAAGTCTAGCTGCCAGAGCTATTGTAGAACTTCCAAGGCAATATTGTGTTGATGATGGTGGTTCCTGCCACTTGGATTTCAAGGATGAAAGGTTGGAACATGGGCAATCATTTCTTGGAGGCGGTAATGGTAATTTTTCTGTTGGCAGGCAGAATTGGAACATGAAATTTAAGGATGCTACCTCTGCTGCTCAAGCAGCGGCTGTGTTTGCAGAACATGCAAGCCTAGCTGCCAGAGCTGTTGCAGAACTTTCAAGGCAATATTGTGTTGATGATGGTGGTTCATGCCACTTGGGTTTCAAGGATGAAAGGTTGGAACATGGGCAATCATTTCCTCGAGATGGTAATGGTAATTTTTTAGTTGGCAGGCAGAATTGGAACATGAAATTTAAGGATGCTACCTCTGCTGCTCAAGCAGCGGCTGAGTTTACAGAACATTCACGCCTAGCTGCCAGAGCTGTTGTAGAACTTTCAAGGCAATATTGTGTTGATGAAGGTGGTTCATGCCACTAAGGTTTCAAGGATGAAAGGTTGGAACATGGGCAATCATTTCCTGGAGATGGTAATGGTAATTTTTCTGTTGGCAGACATAATATGAACATGAAATTTAAGGATGCTACCTCTGCTGCTCAAGTAGCGGCTGAGTTTGCATAACATGCAAGTCTAGCTGCCAGAGTTGTTGTAGAACATTCAAGGCAATATTGTGTTCATGATGGTGGTTCATGCCACTTGGGTTTCAAGGATGAAAGGTTGGAACATGGGCAATCATTTAAGGATGCTACCTCTGCTGCTCAAGCAGCGGCTGAGTTTGCATAACATGCAAGTCTAGCTGCCAGAGCTGTTGTAGAACTTTCAAGGCAATATTGTGTTGATGATGGTGGTTCATGCCACTAAGGTTTCAAGGATGAAAGGTTGGAACATGGGCAATCATTTCCTGGAGGCGGTAATGGTAATTTTTCTGTTGGCAGGCAGAATTGGAACATGAAATTTAAGGATGCTACCTCTGCTGCTCAAGCAGCGGCTGTTTTTGCAGAACATGCAACCTAGCTGCCAGAGGTGTTGTAGAACTTTCAAGGCAATATTGTGTTGATGATGGTGGTTCATGGCACTTGGGTTTCAAGGATGAAAAGCTGGAACATGGGCAATCATTTCCTGGAGACGGTAATGGTAATTTTTCTGTTGGCAGGCAAAATTGGAACATGAAATTTAAGGATGCTACCTCTGCTGCTCAAGCAGCGGCTGTGTTTGCAAAACATGCAAGCCTAGCTGCCAGAGCTGTTGTAGAACTTTCAAGGCAATATTGTGTTGATGATGGTTGTTCATGCCACTTGGGTTTCAAGGATTAAAGGTTGGAACATGGGCAATCATTTCCTCGAGATGGTAATGGTAATTTTTTGGTTGGCAGGCAGAATTGGAACATGAAATTTAAGGATGCTACCTCTGCTGCTCCAGCAGCGGCTGAGTTTATAGAACATTCACGCCTAGCTGCCAGAGCTATTGTAGAACTTTCAAGGCAATATTGTGTTGATGATGGTGGTTCATGCCACTAAGGTTTCAAGGATGAAAGGTTTGAACATGGGCAATCATTTCCTAGAGATGGTAATGGTAATTTTTCTGTTGGCAGACATAATATGAACATGAAATTTAAGGATGCTACCTCTGCTGCTCAAGCAGCGGCTGAGTTTGCATAATATGCAAGTCTAGCTGCCAGAGCTGTTGTAGAACTTTCAAGGCAATATTGTGTTGATGATGGTGGTTCATGCCACTAAGGTTTCAAGGATGAAAGGTTGGAACATAGGCAATCATTTCCTAGAGATGGTAATGGTAATTTTTCTGTTGGCAGACATAATATGAACATGAAATTTAAGGATGCTACCTAAGCTGCTCAAGCAGCGGCTGAGTTTGCATAACATGCAAGACTAGCTGCCAGAGCTATTGTAGAACTTCCAAGGCAATATTGTGTTGATGATGGTGGTTCATGCCACTTGGATTTCAAAGATGAAAGGTTGGAACATGGGCAATCATTTCCTGGAGGCGGTAATGGTAATTTTTCTGTTGGCAGGCAGAATTGGAACATGAAATTTAAGGATGCTACCTCTGCTGCTCAAGCAGCGGCTGTGTTTGCAGAACATGCAAGCCTAGCTGCCAGAGCTGTTGCAGAACTTTCAAGGCAATATTGTGTTGATGATGGTGGTTCATGCCACTTGGGTTTCAAGGATGAAAGGTTGGAACATGGGCAATCATTTCCTCGAGATGGTAATGGTAATTTTTTAGTTGGCAGCAGAATTGGAACATGAAATTTAAGGATGCTACCTCTGCTGCTCAAGCAGCGGCTGAGTTTACAGAACATTCACGCCTAGCTGCCAGAGCTGTTGTAGAACTTTCAAGGCAATATTGTGTTGATGAAGGTGGTTCATGCCACTAAGGTTTCAAGGATGAAAGGTTGGAACATGGGCAATCATTTCCTGGAGATGGTAATGGTAATTTTTCTGTTGGCAGACATAATATGAACATGAAATTTAAGGATGCTACCTCTGCTGCTCAAGTAGCGGCTGAGTTTGCATAATATGCAAGTCTAGCTGCCAGAGTTGTTGTAGAACATTCAAGGCAATATTGTGTTCATGATGGTGGTTCATGCCACTTGGGTTTCAAGGATGAAAGGTTGGAACATGGGCAATCATTTAAGGATGCTACCTCTGCTGCTCAAGCAGCGGCTGAGTTTGCATAACATGCAAGTCTAGCTGCCAGAGCTGTTGTAGAACTTTCAAGGCAATATTGTGTTGATGATGGTGGTTCATGCCACTAAGGTTTCAAGGATGAAAGGTTGGAACATGGGCAATCATTTCCTGGAGGCGGTAATGGTAATTTTTCTGTTGGCAAGCAGAATTGGAACATGAAATTTAAGGATGCTACCTCTGCTGCTCAAGCAGCGGCTGTTTTTGCAGAACATGCAACCTAGCTGCCAGAGGTGTTGTAGAACTTTCAAGGCAATATTGTGTTGATGATGGTGGTTCATGGCACTTGGGTTTCAAGGATGAAAAGCTGGAACATGGGCAATCATTTCCTGGAGACGGTAATGGTAATTTTTCTGTTGGCAGGCAAAATTGGAACATGAAATTTAAGGATGCTACCTCTGCTGCTCAAGCAGCGGCTGTGTTTGCAAAACATGCAAGCCTAGCTGCCAGAGCTGTTGTAGAACTTTCAAGGCAATATTGTGTTGATGATGGTTGTTCATGCCACTTGGGTTTCAAGGATTAAAGGTTGGAACATGGGCAATCATTTCCTCGAGATGGTAATGGTAATTTTTTGGTTGGCAGGCAGAATTGGAACATGAAATTTAAGGATGCTACCTCTGCTGCTCCAGCAGCGGCTGAGTTTATAGAACATTCACGCCTAGCTGCCAGAGCTATTGTAGAACTTTCAAGGCAATATTGTGTTGATGATGGTGGTTCATGCCACTAAGGTTTCAAGGATGAAAGGTTTGAACATGGGCAATCATTTCCTAGAGATGGTAATGGTAATTTTTCTGTTGGCAGACATAATATGAACATGAAATTTAAGGATGCTACCTCTGCTGCTCAAGCAGCGGCTGAGTTTGCATAATATGCAAGTCTAGCTGCCAGAGCTGTTGTAGAACTTTCAAGGCAATATTGTGTTGATGATGGTGGTTCATGCCACTAAGGTTTCAAGGATGAAAGGTTGGAACATAGGCAATCATTTCCTATAGATGGTAATGGTAATTTTTCTGTTGGCAGACATAATATGAACATGAAATTTAAGGATGCTACCTAAGCTGCTCAAGCAGCGGCTGAGTTTGCATAACATGCAAGTCTAGCTGCCAGAGCTATTGTAGAACTTCCAAGGCAATATTGTGTTGATGATGGTGGTTCATGCCACTTGGATTTCAAGGATGAAAGGTTGGAACATGGGCAATCATTTCCTGGAGGCGGTAATGGTAATTTTTCTGTTGGCAGGCAGAATTGGAACATGAAATTTAAGGATGCTACCTCTGCTGCTTAAGCAGCGGCTGTGTTTGCAGAACATGCAAGCCTAGCTGCCAGAGCTGTTGCAGAACTTTCAAGGCAATATTGTGTTGATGATGGTGGTTCATGCCACTTGGGTTTCAAGGATGAAAGGTTGGAACATGGGCAATCATTTCCTCGAGATGGTAATGGTAATTTTTTAGTTGGCAGCAGAATTGGAACATGAAATTTAAGGATGCTACCTCTGCTGCTCAAGCAGCGGCTGAGTTTACAGAACATTCACGCCTAGCTGCCAGAGCTGTTGTAGAACTTTCAAGGCAATATTGTGTTGATGAAGGTGGTTCATGCCACTAAGGTTTCAAGGATGAAAGGTTGGAACATGGGCAATCATTTCCTGGAGATGGTAATGGTAATTTTTCTGTTGGCAGACATAATATGAACATGAAATTTAAGGATGCTACCTCTGCTGCTCAAGTAGCGGCTGAGTTTGCATAATATGCAAGTCTAGCTGCCAGAGTTGTTGTAGAACATTCAAGGCAATATTGTGTTCATGATGGTGGTTCATGCCACTTGGGTTTCAAGGATGAAAGGTTGGAACATGGGCAATCATTTAAGGATGCTACCTCTGCTGCTCAAGCAGCGGCTGAGTTTGCATAACATGCAAGTCTAGCTGCCAGAGCTGTTGTAGAACTTTCAAGGCAATATTGTGTTGATGATGGTGGTTCATGCCACTAAGGTTTCAAGGATGAAAGGTTGGAACATGGGCAATCATTTCCTGGAGGCGGTAATGGTAATTTTTCTGTTGGCAGGCAGAATTGGAACATGAAATTAAAGGATGCAACCTCTGCTGCTCAAGCAGCGGCTGTTTTTGCAGAACATGCAACCTAGCTGCCAGAGGTGTTGTAGAACTTTCAAGGCAATATTGTGTTGATGATGGTGGTTCATGGCACTTGGGTTTCAAGGATGAAAAGCTGGAACATGGGCAATCATTTCCTGGAGACGGTAATGGTAATTTTTCTGTTGGCAGGCAAAATTGGAACATGAAATTTAAGGATGCTACCTCTGCTGCTCAAGCAGCGGCTGTGTTTGCAAAACATGCAAGCCTAGCTGCCAGAGCTGTTGTAGAACTTTCAAGGCAATATTGTGTTGATGATGGTTGTTCATGCCACTTGGGTTTCAAGGATTAAAGGTTGGAACATGGGCAATCATTTCCTCGAGATGGTAATGGTAATTTTTTGGTTGGCAGGCAGAATTGGAACATGAAATTTAAGGATGCTACCTCTGCTGCTCCAGCAGCGGCTGAGTTTATAGAACATTGACGCCTAGCTGCCAGAGCTATTGTAGAACTTTCAAGGCAATATTGTGTTGATGATGGTGGTTCATGCCACTAAGGTTTCAAGGATGAAAGGTTTGAACATGGGCAATCATTTCCTAGAGATGGTAATGGTAATTTTTCTGTTGGCAGACATAATATGAACATGAAATTTAAGGATGCTACCTCTGCTGCTCAAGCAGCGGCTGAGTTTGCATAATATGCAAGTCTAGCTGCCAGAGCTGTTGTAGAACTTTTAAGGCAATATTGTGTTGATGATGGTGGTTCATGCCACTAAGGTTTCAAGGATGAAAGGTTGGAACATGGGCAATCATTTCCTAGAGATGGTAATGGTAATTTTTCTGTTGGCAAACATAATATGAACTTGAAATTTAAGAATGCTACCTCTGCTGCTCAAGCAGCGGCTGAGTTTGCATAACATGCAAGTCTAGCTGCCAGAGCTGTTGTAGAACTTTCAAGGCAATATTGTGTTGATGATGGGGGTTCATGCCACTTGGATTTCAAGGATGAAAGGTTGGAACATGGGCAATCATTTCCTGGAGACGGTAATGGTAATTTTTCTGTTGGCAGGCAGAATTGGAACTTGAAATTTAAGGATGCTACCTCTGCTGCTCAAGCAGCGGCTGTGTTTGCAGAACATGCAAGCCTAGCTGCCAGAGCTGTTGTAGAACTTTCAAGGCAATATTTCTGCAAGCCTAGCTGCCAGAGCTGTTGTAGAACTTTCAAGGCAATATTGTGTTGATGATGGTGGTTCATGCCACTTGGGTTTCAAGGATGAAAGGTTGGAACATGGGCAATCATTTCCTCGAGATGGTAATGGTAATTTTTTGGTTGGCAGGCAGAATTGGAACATGAAATTTAAGGATGCTACCTCTGCTGCTCAAGCAGCGACTGAGTTTACAGAACATTCACGCCTAGCTGCCAGAGCTGTTGTAGAACTTTCAAGGTAATATTGTGTTGATGATGGTGGTTCATGCGACTAAGGTTTCAAGGATGAAAGGTTTTAACATGGGAAATCATTTCCTGGAGATGTTAATGGTAATTTTTCTGTTGGCAGACATAATATGAACATGAAATTTAAGGATGCTACCTCTGCTGCTCAAGCAGCGGCTGAGTTTGCATAATATACAAGTCTAGCTGCCAGAGCTGTTGTAGAACTTTCAAGGCAATATTGTGTTGATGATGGTGGTTCATGCCACTAAGGTTTCAAGGATGAAAGGTTGGAACATGGGCAATCATTTAAGGATGCTACCTCTGCTGCTCAAGCAGCGGCTGAGTTTGCATAACATGCAAGTCTAGCTGCCAGAGCTGTTGTAGAACTTTCAAGGCAATATTGTGTTGATGATGTTGGTTCATGCCACTAAGGTTTCAAGGGTGAAAGGTTGGAACATGGGCAATCATTTCCTGGAGATGGTAATGGTAATTTCTCTGTTGGCAGACATAATATGAACATGAAATTTAAGGATGCTACCTCTACTGCTCAAGCAGCGGCTGAGTTTGCATAACATGCAAGTCTAGCTGCCAGAGCTGTTGTAGAACTTTCAAGGCAATATTGTGTTGATGATGGTGGTTCATGGCACTTGGGTTTCAAGGATGAAAGGCTGGGACATGGGCAATCATTTCCTGGAGACGGTAATGGTAATTTTTCTGTTGGCAGGCAAAATTGGAACATGAAATTTAAGGATGCTACCTCTGCTGCTCAAGCAGCGGCTGTGTTTGCAAAACATGCAAGCCTAGCTGCCAGAGCTGTTGTAGAACTTTCAAGGCAATATTGTTTTGATGATGGTGGTTCATGCCACTTGGGTTTCAAGGATGAAAGGTCGGAACATGGGCAATCATTTTCTCGAGATGGTAATGGTAATTTTTTGGTTGGCAGGCAGAATTGGAACATGATATTTAAGGATGCTACCTCTGCTGCTCCAGCAGCGGCTGAGTTTATAGAACATTCACGCCTAGCTGCCAGAGCTATTGTAGAACTTTCAAGGCAATATTGTGTTGATGATGGTGGTTCATGCCACTAAGGTTTCAAGGATGAAAGGTTTGAACATGGGCAATCATTTCCTAGAGATGGTAATGGTAATTTTTCTGTTTGCAGACATAATATGAACATGAAATTTAAGGATGCTACCTCTGCTGTTCAAGCAGCGGCTGAGTTTGCATAATATGCAAGTCTAGCTGCCAGAGCTGTTGTAGAACTTTTAAGGCAATATTGTGTTGATGATGGTGGTTCATGCCACTAAGGTTTCAAGGATGAAAGGTTGGAACATGGGAAATCATTTCCTAGAGATGGTAATGGTAATTTTTCTGTTGGCAAACATAATATGAACATGAAATTTAAGAATGCTACCTCTGCTGCTCAAGCAGCGGCTGAGTTTGCATAACATGCAAGTCTAGCTGCCATAGCTGTTGTAGAACTTTCAAGGCAATATTGTGTTGATGATGGTGGTTCATGCCACTTGGATTTCAAGGATGAAAGGTTGGAACATGGGCAATCATTTCCTGGAGATGGTAAAGGTAATTTTTCTGTTGGGAGGCAGAATTGGAACATGAAATTTAAGGATGCTACCTCTGCTGCTCATGCAGCGGCTGAGTTTGCAGAACATGCAAGCCTAGCTGCCAGAGCTGTTGTAGAACTTTCAAGGCAATATTGTGTTGATGATGGTGGTTCATGCCACTTATGTTTCAAGGATGGAAGGTTGGATTATGGGCAATCATTTCCTGGAGATGGTAATTTTTCTATTGACAGGCAGAATTGGAATATGAAATTTAAGGATGCTACCTCTACTGCTCAAGAAGCGGCTGAGTTTGCAGAACATGCAAACCTAGCTACCAGAGCTGTTGTAGAACTTTCAAGGCAATATTGTGTTGATGATGGTGGTTCATACCACTTAGGATTCAAGGATGAAAGGTTTAAACAAGGGCAATCATTTCCTGGAGATGGTAATGGTCATTGTTCTATTAGTAGGTAGAATTGGAACATGAAATTTAATGATGCTACCTCTGCTGCTCAAGCAGCGACTGAGTTTGCAGAACATGCAAGCCTAGCTGCCAGAGCTGTTGTAGAACTTTTAAGGCAATATTGTGTTGATAATGGTGGTTCATGCCACTAAGGTTTTAAGGATGAAAGGTTGGAACATGGGCTATCATTTCCTAGAGATGGTAATGGTAATTTTTCTGTTGGTAGGTAGAATAAGAACATGAAATTTAATGATGCTACCTCTGCTGCTCAAGCAGCGGCTGAGTTTGCAGAACATGCAACCCTAGCTGCCAGAGCTCTTGTAGAACTTTCAAGGCAACATTGTGTTGATGATGGTGGTTCATGCCACTTAGGATTCAAGGATGAAAGGTTGGAACATGGGCAATCATTTCCTAGAGATGGTAATGGTAATTTTTCTGTTGGCTGGCAGAATTTGAACATAAAATTTAAGGATGCTACCTCTGCTTCTCAAGCAGCGGCTGAGTTTGCAGAACATGCAAGCCTAGATGCTAGAGCTGTTGTAGAACTTTCAAGGCAATATTGTGTTGATGATGGTGGTTCATAACACTTAGGTTTCAAGGATGAAAGGTTTAAACAAGGGCAATCATTTCCTGGAGATGGTAATTTTTCTGTTGGCAGGCAGAATTGGAACATGAAATTTAAGGATGCTACTTCTGCTGCTCAAGCAGCGGCTGAGTTTGAAGAACATGCAAGCCTAGCTGCCAGAGCTGTTGTAGAACTTTCAAGGCAATATTGTGTTGATGATGGTGGTTCATGCCACTTAGATTTCAAGGATGAAAGGTTGGAACATGGGCAATCATTTCCTAGAGATGGTAATGGTAATTTTTCTATTGGTAGGTAGAATTGGAACATGAAATTTAAGGGTGCTACCTCTGCTGATCAAGCAACGGCTGAGTTTGCAGAACATGCAAGCCTAGCTGCCAGAGCTGTTGTAGAACTTTCAAGGCAATATTGTGTTGATGATGGTGGTTCATGCCACTTAGGTTTCAAGGATGAAAGGTTGGAACATGGGTAATCATATCCTGGAGATGGTAATGGTAATTTTTCTGTTGGCAGGCAGAATTGGAACATGAAATTTAAGGATGCTACCTCTGCTGCCCAAGCAGCGGCTGAGTTTGTAGAACATGCAAGCCTAGCTGTCAGAGCTGTTATAGAACTTTCAAGGCAATATAGTGTTGATAATGGTGGTTCATACCACTTAGGTTTCAAGGATGAAAGGTTGGAACATGGGCAATCATTTCCTGGAGATGGTAATGGTAATTTTTCTATTGGCAGGCAGAATTGGAACATGATAGTTAAGGATGCTACCTCTGCTGCTCAAGTATCGGCTTAGTTTGCAGAACATGCAAGCCTAGCTGCCAGAGCTGTTGTAGAACTTTCAAGGCAATATTGTGTTGATGATGGTGGTTCATGCCACTAAGGTTTGAAGGATGAAAGGTTGGAACATGGGCAATGATTTCCTGGAGATGGTAATGGTAATTTTTCTGTTGGCAGGCAGAATTGGAGCATGAAATTTAAGGGTGCTACCTCTGCTGCTCAAGTATCGGCTTAGTTTGCAGAACATGCAAGCCTAGCTGCCAGAGCTGTTGTAGAACTTTCAAGGCAATATTATGTTGATGATAGTGGTTCATGCCACTTAGGTTTCAAGCATGAAAGGTTGGAACATGGGCAATCTTTTCCTGGAGATGGTAATAGTAATTTTTCTATTGGCAGGCAGAATTAGAACATGAAATTTAAGGATGCTACCTCTACTGCTCAAGAAGCGGCTGAGTTTGCAGAACATGCAAGCCTAGCTGCCATAGCTCTTGTAGAACTTTCAAGGCAATATTGTGTTGATGATGGTGGTTCATGCCACTTAGGTTTCAAGGATGAAAGGTTGGAACATGGGCAATCATTTCCTGGAGATGGTAAAGGTAATTTTTCTGTTGGCAGGCAGAATTGGAACATGAAATTTAAGGATGCTACCTCTGCTGCTCATGCAGCGGCTGAGTTTGCAGAACATGCAAGCCTAGCTGCCAGAGCTGTTGTAGAACTTTCAAGGCAATATTGTGTTGATGATGGTGGTTCATGCCACTTATGTTTCAAGGATGGAAGGTTGGATTATGGGCAATCATTTCCTGGAGATGGTAATTTTTCTATTGACAGGCAGAATTGGAATATGAAATTTAAGGATGCTACCTCTACTGCTCAAGAAGCGGCTGAGTTTGCAGAACATGCAAACCTAGCTACCAGAGCTGTTGTAGAACTTTCAAGGCAATATTGTGTTGATGATGGTGGTTCATACCACTTAGGATTCAAGGATGAAAGGTTTAAACAAGGGCAATCATTTCCTGGAGATGGTAATGGTCATTGTTCTATTGGTAGGTAGAATTGGAACATGAAATTTAATGATGCTACCTCTGCTGCTCAAGCAGCGACTGAGTTTGCAGAACATGCAAGCCTAGCTGCCAGAGCTGTTGTAGAACTTTTAAGGCAATATTGTGTTGATAATGGTGGTTCATGCCACTAAGGTTTTAAGGATGAAAGGTTGGAACATGGGCTATCATTTCCTAGAGATGGTAATGGTAATTTTTCTGTTGGTAGGTAGAATAAGAACATGAAATTTAATGATGCTACCTCTGCTGCTCAAGCAGCGGCTGAGTTTGCAGAACATGCAACCCTAGCTGCCAGAGCTCTTGTAGAACTTTCAAGGCAACATTGTGTTGATGATGGTGGTTCATGCCACTTAGGATTCAAGGATGAAAGGTTGGAACATGGGCAATCATTTCCTAGAGATGGTAATGGTAATTTTTCTGTTGGCTGGCAGAATTTGAACATAAAATTTAAGGATGCTACCTCTGCTTCTCAAGCAGCGGCTGAGTTTGCAGAACATGCAAGCCTAGATGCTAGAGCTGTTGTAGAACTTTCAAGGCAATATTGTGTTGATGATGGTGGTTCATAACACTTAGGTTTCAAGGATGAAAGGTTTAAACAAGGGCAATCATTTCCTGGAGATGGTAATTTTTCTGTTGGCAGGCAGAATTGGAACATGAAATTTAAGGATGCTACTTCTGCTGCTCAAGCAGCGGCTGAGTTTGAAGAACATGCAAGCCTAGCTGCCAGAGCTGTTGTAGAACTTTCAAGGCAATATTGTGTTGATGATGGTGGTTCATGCCACTTAGATTTCAAGGATGAAAGGTTGGAACATGGGCAATCATTTCCTAGAGATGGTAATGGTAATTTTTCTGTTGGTAGGTAGAATTGGAACATGAAATTTAAGGATGCTACCTCTGCTGATCAAGCAACGGCTGAGTTTGCAGAACATGCAAGCCTAGCTGCCAGAGCTGTTGTAGAACTTTCAAGGCAATATTGTGTTGATGATGGTGGTTCATGCCACTTAGGTTTCAAGGATGAAAGGTTGGAACATGGGTAATCATATCCTGGAGATGGTAATGGTAATTTTTCTGTTGGCAGGCAGAATTGGAACATGAAATTTAAGGATGCTACCTCTGTTGCCCAAGCAGCGGCTGAGTTTGTAGAACATGCAAGCCTAGCTGTCAGAGCTGTTATAGAACTTTCAAGGCAATATAGTGTTGCTAATGGTGGTTCATGCCACTTAGGTTTCAAGGATGAAAGGTTGGAACATGGGCAATCATTTCCTGGAGATGGTAATGGTAATTTTTCTATTGGCAGGCAGAATTGGAACATGATATTTAAGGATGCTACCTCTGCTGCTCAAGTATCGGCTTAGTTTGCAGAACATGCAAGCCTTAGCTGCCAGAGCTGTTGTAGAACTTTCAAGGCAATATTATGTTGATGATGGTGGTTCATGCCACTTAGGTTTCAAGGATGAAAGGTTGGAACATGGGCAATCATTTCCTGGAGTTGGTAATAGTAATTTTTTTATTGGCAGGCAGAATTAGAACATGAAATTTAAGGATGCTACCTCTACTGCTCAAGAAGCGGCTGAGTTTGCAGAAAATGCAAGCCTAGCTGCCAGAGCTGTTGTAGAACTTTCAAGGCGATATTGTGTTGATGATGGTGGTTCATGCCACTTAGGTTTCAAGGATGAAAGGTTGGAAACATGGGTAATCATATCCTGGAGATGGTAATGGTAATTTTTCTGTTGGCAGGCAGAATTTGAACATAAAATTTAAGGATGCTACCTCTGCTTCTCAAGCAGCGGCTGAGTTTGCAGAACATGCAAGCCTAGCTGCCAGAGCTGTTGTAGAACTTTCAAGGCAATATTGTGTTGATGATGGTGGTTCATGCCACTTATGTTTCAAGGATGGAAGGTTGGATTATGGGCAATCATTACCTGGAGATGGTAATTTTTCTATTGACAGGCAGAATTGGAATATGAAATTTAAGGATGCTACCTCTACTGCTCAAGAAGCGGCGGAGTTTGCAGAACATGCAAACCTAGCTGCCAGAGCTATTGTAGAACTTTCAAGGCAATATTGTGTTGATGATGGTGGTTCATACCACTTAGGTTTCAAGGATGAAAGGTTTAAACAAGGGCAATCATTTTCTGGAGATGGTAATGGTAATTGTTCTATTGGTAGGTAGAATTGGAACATGAAATTTAATGATGCTAGCTCTGCTGCTCAAGCAGCGACTGAGTTTGCAGAACATGCAAGCCTAGCTGCCAGAGCTGTTGTAGAACTTTCAAGGCAATATTATGTTGATAATGGTGGTTCATGCCACTAAGGTTTTAAGGATGAAAGGTTGGAACATGGGCAATCATTTCCTGGAGATGGTAATGGTAATTTTTCTGTTGGTAGGTAGAATTGGAACATGAAATTTAATGATGCTACCTCTGCTGCTCAAGCAGCGGCTGAGTTTGCAGAACATGCAACCCTAGCTGCCAGAGCTCTTGTAGAACTTTCAAGGCAACATTGTGTTGATGATGGTGGTTCATGCCACTTAGGTTTCAAGGATGAAAGGTTGGAACATGGGCAATCATTTCCTAGAGATGGTAATGGTAATTTCTCTGTTGGCAGGCAGAATTGGAACATAAAATTTAAGGATGCTACCTCTGCTTCTCAAGCAGCGGCTGAGTTTGCAGAACATGCAAGCCTAGATGCTAAAGCTGTTGTAGAACTTTCAAGGCAATATTGTGTTGATGATGGTGGTTCATAACACTTAGGTTTCAAGGATGAAAGGTTTAAACAAGGGCAATCATTTCCTGGAGATGGTAATTTTTCTGTTGGCAGGCAGAATTGGAACATGAAATTTAAGGATGCTACTTCTGCTGCTCAAGCAGCGGCTGAGTTTGCAGAACATGCAAGCCTAGCTGCCAGAGCTGTTGTAGAACTTTCAAGGCAATATTGTGTTGATGATGGTGGTTCATGCCACTTAGATTTCAAGGATGAAAGGTTGGAACATGGGCAATCATTTCCTAGAGATGGTAATGGTAATTTTTCTGTTGGTAGGTAGAATTGGAACATGAAATTTAAGGATGCAACCTCTGCTAGTCAAGCAATGGCTGAGTTTGCAGAACATGCAAGCCTAGCTGCCAGAGCTATTGTAGAACTTTCAAAGCAATATTGTGTTGATGATGGTGGTTCATGCCACTTAGGTTTCAAGGATGAAAGGTTGGAACATGGGTAATCATATCCTGGAGATGGTAATGGTAATTTTTCTGTTGGCAGGCAGAATGGGAACATGAAATTTAAGGATGCTACCTCTGCTGCCCAAGCAACGGCTGAGTTTGTAGAACATGCAAGCCTAGCTGCCAGAGCTGTTATAGAACTTTCAAGGCAATATAGTGTTGATGATGGTGGTTCATGCCACTTAGGTTTCAAGGATGAAAGGTTGGAACATGGGCAATCATTTCTTGGAGATGGTAATGGTAATTATTCTATTGGCAGGTAGAATTGGAACATGATATTTAAGGATGCTACCTCTACTGCTCAAGCAGCGACTGAGTTTGCAGAACATGCAAGCCTAGCTGCCAGAGCAGTTGTAGAACTTTCAAGGCAATATTGTGTTGATGATGGTGGTTCATGCCACTAAGGTTTGAAGGATGAAAGGTTGGAACATGGGAAATGATTTCTTGGAGAAGGTAATGGTAATTTTTCTGTTGGCAGGCAGAATTGGAACATGAAATTTAAGGATGCTACCTCTGCTGCTCAAGTATCGGCTTAGTTTGCAGAACATGCAAGCCTAGCTGCCAGAGCAGTTGTAGAACTTTCAAGGCAATATTGTGTTGATGATGGCAGTTCATGCCACTTAGGTTTCAAGGATGAAAGGTTGGAACATGGGTAATCATATCCTGGAGATGGTAATGGTAATTTTTCTGTTGGCAGGCAGAATTGGAACATGAAATTTAAGGATGCTGCCTCTGCTGCCCAAGCAGCGGCTGAGTTTGTAGAACATGCAAGCTTAGCTGCCAGAGCTGTTATAGAACTTTCAAGGCAATATAATGTTGATGATGGTGGTTCATGCCACTTAGGTTTCAAGGATGAAAGGTTGGAACATGGGCAATCATTTCCTGGAGATGGTAACGGTAATTTTTCTATTGGCAGGCAGTATTGGAACATGATATTTAAGGATGCTACCTCTGCTGCTCAAGCAGCGACTGAGTGTGCAGAACATGCAAGCCTAGCTACCAGAGCAGTTGTTGAACTTTCAAGGCAATATTGTGTTGATGATGGTGGTTCATGCCACTAAGGTTTGAAGGATGAAAGGTTTAAACAAGGGCAATCATTTCCTGGAGATGGTAATGGTAATAGTTCTATTGGTAGGTAGAATTGGAACATGAAATTTAATGATGCTACCTCTGCTGCTCAAGCAGCGACTGAGTTTGCAGAACATGCAAGCCTAGCTGCCAGAGCTGTTGTAGAACTTTCAAGGCAATATTGTGTTGCTAATGGTGGTTCATGCCACTAAGGTTTTAAGGATGAAAGGTTGGAACATGGGCAATCATTTCCTGGAGATGGTAATGGTAATTTTTCTGTTGGCAGGCAGAATTAGAACATGAAATTTAAGGATGCTACCTCTACTGCTCAAGAAGCGGCTGAGTTTGCAGAACATGCAAGCCTAGCTGCCAGAGCTGTTGTAGAACTTTCAAGGCAATATTGTGTTGATGATGGTGGTTCATGCCACTTAGGTTTCAAGGATGAAAGGTTGGAACATGGGCAATCATTTCCTGGAGATGGTAATGGTAATTTTTCTGTTGGCAGGCAGAATTGGAACATGAAATTTAAGGATGCTACCTCTGCTGCTCAAGCAGCGGCTGAGTTTGCAGAACATGCAAGCCTAGCTGCCAGAGCTGTTGTAGAACTTTCAAGGCAATATTGTGTTGATGATGGTGGTTCATGCCACTTATGTTTCAAGGATGGAAGGTTGGATTATGGGCAATCATTTCCTGGAGATGGTAATTTTTCTAATGACAGGCAGAATTGGAATATGAAATTTAAGGATGCTACCTCTACTGCTCAAGAAGCGGCTGAGTTTGCAGAACATGCAAACCTAGCTGCCAGAGCTGTTGTAGAACTTTCAAGGCAATATTGTGTTGATGATGGTGGTTCATACCACTTAGGTTTCAAGGATGAAAGGTTTAAACAAGGGCAATCATTTCCTGGAGATGGTAATGGTAATAGTTCTATTGGTAGGTAGAATTGGAACATGAAATTTAATGATGCTACCTCTGCTGCTCAAGCAGCGAGACTGAGTTTGCAGAACATGCAAGCCTAGCTGCCAGAGCTGTTGTAGAACTTTCAAGGCAATATTGTGTTGATAATGGTGGTTCATGCCACTAAGGTTTTAAGGATGAAAGGTTGGAACATGGGCAATCATTTCCTGGAGATGGTAATGGTAATTTTTCTGTTGGTAGATAGAATAAGAACATGAAATTTAATGATGCTACCTCTGCTGCTCAAGCAGCGGCTGAGTTTGCAGAACATGCAACCCTAGCTGCCAGAGCTCTTATAGAACTTTCAAGGCAACATTGTGTTGATGATGGTGGTTCATGCCACTTAGGTTTCAAGGATGAAAGGTTGGAACATGGGCAATCATTTCCTGGAGATGGTAAAGGTAATTTTTCTGTTGCCAGGCAGAATTGGAACATGAAATTTAAGGATGCTACCTCTGCTGCTCAAGCAGCGGCTGAGTTTGCAGAACATGCAAGCCTAGCTGCCAGAGCTGTTGTAGAACTTTCAAGGCAATATTGTGTTGATGATGGTGGTTCATGCCACTTATGTTTCAAGGATGGAAGGTTGGATTATGGGCAATCATTTCCTGGAGATGGTAATTTTTCTATTGACAGGCAGAATTGGAATATGAAATTTAAGGATGCTACCTCTATTGCTCAAGAAGCGGCTGAGTTTGCAGAACATGCAACCCTAGCTGCCAGAGCTCTTGTAGAACTTTCAAGGCAACATTGTGTTGATGATGGTGGTTCATGCCACTTAGGTTTCTAGGATGAAAGGTTGGAACATGGGCAATCATTTCCTAGAGATGGTAATGGTAATTTTTCTGTTGGCAGGCAGAATTTGAACATAAAATTTAAGGATGCTACCTCTGCTTCTCAAGCAGCGGCTGAGTTTGCAGAACATGCAAGCCTAGATGCTAGAGCTGTTGTAGAACTTTCAAGGCAATATTGTGTTGATGATGGTGGTTCATAACACTTAGGTTTCAAGGATGAAAAGTTTAAACAAGGGCAATCATTTCCTGGAGATGGTAATTTTTCTGTTGGCAGGCAGAATTGGAACATGAAATTTAAGGATGCTACTTCTGCTGCTCAAGCAGCGGCTGAGTTTGAAGAACATGCAAGCCTAGCTGCCAGAGCTGTTGTAGAACTTTCAAGGCAATATTGTGTTGATGATGGTGGTTCATGCCACTTAGATTTCAAGGATGAAAGGTTGGAACATGGGCAATCATTTCCTAGAGATGGTAATGGTAATTTTTCTGTTGGTAGGTAGAATTGGAACATGAAATTTAAGGATGCTACCTCTGCTGATCAAGCAACGGCTGAGTTTGCAGAACATGCAAGCCTAGCTGCCAGAGCTGTTGTAGAACTTTCAAGGCAATATTGTGTTGATGATGGTGGTTCATGCCACTTAGGTTTCAAGGATGAATGGTTGGAACATGGGTAATCATATCCTGGAGATGGTAATGGTAATTTTTCTGTTGGCAGGCAGAATTGGAACATGAAATTTAAGGATGCTACCTCTGCTGCCCAAGCAGCGGCTGAGTTTGTAGAACATGCAAGCCTAGCTGCCAGAGCTGTTATAGAACTTTCAAGGCAATATAGTGTTGATAATGGTGGTTCATGCCACTTAGGTTTCAAGGATGAAAGGTTGGAACATGGGCAATCATTTCCTGGAGGTGGTAGTAGTAA
The DNA here is from genome assembly GCF_000390325.3 of Nicotiana tomentosiformis. NCBI lineage: Eukaryota > Viridiplantae > Streptophyta > Magnoliopsida > Solanales > Solanaceae > Nicotiana > Nicotiana tomentosiformis. The sequence continues at coordinate 25,749 of NW_027174798.1, read as the reverse complement.
TTTTTCTGTTGGCAGGCAGAATTGGAACATGAAATTTAAGGATGCTACCTCTGCTGCTCAAGCAGCGGCTGAGTTTGCAGAACATGCAAGCCTAGCTGCCAGAGCTGTTGTAGAACTTTCAAGGCAATATTGTGTTTATGATGGTGGTTCATGCCACTTATGTTTCAAGGATGGAAGGTTGGATTATGGGCAATCATTTCCTGGAGATGGTAATTTTTCTATTGACAGGCAGAATTGGAATATGAAATTTAAGGATGCTACCTCTATTGCTCAAGAAGCGGCTGAGTTTGAAGAACATGCAACCCTAGCTGCCAGAGCTCTTGTAGAACTTTCAAGGCAACATTGTGTTGATGATGGTGGTTCATGCCGCTTAGGTTTCAAGGATGAAAGGTTGGAACATGGGCAATCATTTCCTAGAGATGGTAATGGTAATTTTTCTGTTGGCAGGCAGAATTTGAACATAAAATTTAAGGATGCTACCTCTGCTTCTCAAGCAGCGGCTGAGTTTGCAGAACATGCAAGCCTAGATGCTAGAGCTGTTGTAGAACTTTCAAGGCAATATTGTGTTCATGATGGTGGTTCATAACACTTAGGTTTCAAGGATGAAAAGTTTAAACAAGGGCAATCATTTCCTGGAGATGGTAATTTTTCTGTTGGCAGGCAGAATTGGAACATGAAATTTAAGGATGCTACTTCTGCTGCTCAAGCAGCGGCTGAGTTTGAAGAACATGCAAGCCTAGCTGCCAGAGCTGTTGTAGAACTTTCAAGGCAATATTGTGTTGATGATGGTGGTTCATGCCACTTAGATTTCAAGGATGAAAGGTTGGAACATGGGCAATCATTTCCTAGAGATGGTAATGGTAATTTTTCTGTTGGTAGGTAGAATTGGAACATGAAATTTAAGGATGCTACCTCTGCTGATCAAGCAACGGCTGAGTTTGTAGAACATGCAAGCCTAGCTGCCAGAGCTGTTGTAGAACTTTCAAGGCAATATTGTGTTGATGATGGTGGTTCATGCCACTTAGGTTTCAAGGATGAATGGTTGGAACATGGGTAATCATATCCTGGAGATGGTAATGGTAATTTTTCTGTTGGCAGGCAGAATTGGAACATGAAATTTAAGGATGCTACCTCTACTGCCCAAGCAGCGGCTGAGTTTGTAGAACATGCAAGCCTAGCTGCCAGAGCTGTTATAGAACTTTCAAGGCAATATAGTGTTGATAATGGTGGTTCATGCCACTTAGGTTTCAAGGATGAAAGGTTGGAACATGGGCAATCATTTCCTGGAGATGGTAATGGTAATTTTTCTATTGGCAGGCAGAATTGGAACATGATATTTAAGGATGCTACCTCTGCTGCTCAAGTATCGGCTTAGTTTGCATAACATGCAAGCCTAGCTGCCAGAGCTGTTGTAGAACTTTCAAGGCAATATTGTGTTGATGATGGTGGTTCATGCCACTTAGGTTTCAAGGATGAAAGGTTGGAACATGGGCAATCATTTCCTGGAGTTGGTAATAGTAATTGTTTTATTGGCAGGCAGAATTAGAACATGAAATTTAAGGATGCTACCTCTACTGCTCAAGTATCAGCTTAGTTTGCAGAACATGCAAGCCTAGCTGCCAGAGCTGTTGTAGAATTTTCAAGGCAATATTGTGTTGATGATGGTAATTCATGCCACTTAGGTTTCAAGGATGAAGGGTTGGAACATGAGTAATCATATCCTGGAGATGGTAATGGTAATTTTTCTGTTGGCAGGCAGAATTGGAACATGAAATTTAAGGATGCTACCTCTGCTGCCCAAGCAGCGGCTGAGTTTGTAGAACATGCAAGCCTAGCTGCCAGAGCTGTTATAGAACTAGTAAGGCAATATAGTGTTTATGATGGTGGTTCATGCCACTTAGGTTTCAAGGATGAAAGGTTGGAACATGTGCAATCATTTCCTGGAGATGGTAATGGTAATTTTTCTATTGGCAGGCAGAATTGGAACATGATATTTAAGGATGCTACCTCTGCTGCTCAAGCAGCGACTGAGTTTGCAGAACATGCAAGCCTAGCTACCAGAGCAGTTGTAGAACTTTCAAGGCAATATTGTGTTGATGATGGTGGTTCATGCCACTTATGTTTCAAGGATGGAAGGTTGGATTATGGGCAATCATTTCCTGGAGATGGTAATGGTAATTTTTCTGTTGGCAGGCAGAATTGGAACATGAAATTTAAGGATGCTACCTCTGCTGCTCAAGTATCAGCTTAGTTTGCAGAACATGCAAGCCTAGCTGCCAGAGCTGTTGTAGAACTTTCAAGGCAATATTGTGTTGATGATGGTGGTTCATGCCACTTAGGTTTCAAGGATGAAAGGTTGGAACATGGGCAATCATTTCCTGGAGATGGTAATAGTAATTTTTCTATTGGCAGGCAGAATTAGAACATGAAATTTAAGGAGGCTACCTCTACTGCTCAAGAAGCGGCTGAGTTTGCAGAACATGCAAGCCTAGCTGCCAGAGCTGTCGTAGAACTTTCAAGGCAATATTGTGTTGATGATGGTGGTTCATGCCACTTAGGTTTCAAGGATGAAAGGTTGGAACATGGGCAATCATTTCCTGGAGATGGTAAAGGTAATTTTTCTTTTGGCAGGCAGAATTGGAACATGAAATTTAAGGATGCTACCTCTACTGCTCAAGCAGCGGCTGAGTTTGCAGAACATGCAAGCCTAGCTGCCAGAGCCGTTGTAGAACTTTCAAGGCAATATTGTGTTGATGATGGTGGTTCATGCCAATTAGGTTTCAAGGATGAAAGGTTGGAACATGGGAAATCATTTCCTGGAGATGGTAATGGTAATTTTTCTGTTGGCAGGCAGAATTGGAACATGAAATTTATGGATGCTACCTCTGCTGCTCAAGCAGCGGCTGAGTTTGCAGAACATGCAAGCCTAGCTGCCAGAGCTGTTGTAGAACTTTCAAGGCAATATTGTGTTGATGATGGTGGTTCATGCCACTTAGGTTTCAAGGATGAAAGGTTGGAACATGGGCAATCATTTCCTGGAGATGGTAATGGTAATTTTTCTGTTGGCAGGCAGAATTGGAACATGATATTTAAGGATGCTACCTCTGCTGCTCAAGCAACGACTGAGTTTGCAGAACATGCAAGCCTAGCTGCCAGAGCAGTTGTAGAACTTTCAAGGCAATATTGTGTTGATGATGGTGATTCATGCCACTTAGGTTTGAAGGATGAAAGGTTGGAACATGGGCAATCATTTCCTGGAGATGGTAATGGTAATATTTCTGTTGGCAGGCAGAATTGGAACATAAAATTGAATGATGCTACCTCTGTTGCTCAAGCTGCGGCTGAGTTTGCAGAACATGCAAGCCTAGCTGCCAGAGCTGTTGTAGAACTTTCAAGGCAATATTGTGTTGATGATGGTGGTTCATGCCACTTAGGTTTCAAGGATGAAAGGTTGGAACATGGGCAATCATTTCATGGAGATGGTAATGGTAATTTTTCTTTTGGCAGGCATCAGTGGAACATGAAATTTAAGGATGCTACCTCTACTGCTCAAGAAGCGGCTGAGTTTGCAGAACAATGCAAGCCTAGCTGCCAGAGCTGTTGTAGAACTTTCAAGGCAATATTGTGTTGATGATGGTGGTTCATGCCACTTAGGTTTCAAGGATGAAAGGTTGGAACATGGGCAATCATTTTCTGGAGATGGTAAAGGTAATTTTTCTGTTGGCAGGCAGAATTGGAACATGAAATTTAAGGATGCTACCTCTGCTGCTCAAGCAGCAGCTGAGTTTGCAGAACATGCAAGCCTAGCTGCCAGAGCTGTTGTAGAACTTTCAAGGCAATATTGTGTTGATGATGGTGGTTCATGCCACTTAGGTTTCAAGGATGAAAGGTTGGAACATGGGCAATCATTTCCTGGAGATGGTAATGGTAATTTTTCTGTTGGCAGGCAGAATTGGAACATGATATTTAAGGATGCTACCTCTGCTGCTCAAGCAACGACTGAGTTTGTAGAACATGCAAGCCTAGCTGCTAGAGCAGTTGTAGAACTTTCAAGGCAATATTGTGTTGATGATGGTGGTTCATGCCACTTAGGTTTCAAGGATGAAAGGTTGGAACATGGGCAATCATTTCCTGGAGATGGTAATGGTAATTTTTCTGTTGGCAGGCAGAATTGGAACATGAAATTTAAGGATGCTACCTCTGCTGCTCAAGCAGCGGCTGAGTTTGCAGAACATGCAAGCCTAGCTGCCAGAGCTGTTGTAGAACTTTCAAGGCAATATTGTGTTGATGATGGTGGTTCATGCCACTTATGTTTCAAGGATGGAAGGTTGGATTATGGGCAATCATTTCCTGGAGATGGTAATTTTTCTATTGACAGGCAGAATTGGAATATGAAATTTAAGGATGCTACCTCTATTGCTCAAGAAGCGGCTGAGTTTACAGAATATGCAACCCTAGCTACCAGAGCTCTTGTAGAACTTTCAAGGCAACATTGTGTTGATGATGGTGGTTCATGCCACTTAGGTTTCAAGGATGAAAGGTTGGAACATGGGCAATCATTTCCTAGAGATGGTAATGGTAATTTTTCTGTTGGCAGGCAGAATTTGAACATAAAATTTAAGGATGCTACCTCTGCTTCTCAAGCAGCGGCTGAGTTTGCAGAACATGCAAGCCTAGATGCTAGAGCTGTTGTAGAACTTTCAAGGCAATATTGTGTTGATGATGGTGGTTCATAACACTTAGGTTTCAAGGATGAAAAGTTTAAACAAGGGCAATCATTTCCTGGAGATGGTAATTTTTCTGTTGGCAGGCAGAATTGGAACATGAAATTTAAGGATGCTACTTCTGCTGCTCAAGCAGCGGCTGAGTTTGAAGAACATGCAAGCCTAGCTGCCAGAGCTGTTGTAGAACTTTCAAGGCAATATTGTGTTGATGATGGTGGTTCATGCCACTTAGATTTCAAGGATGAAAGGTTGGAACATGGGCAATCATTTCCTAGAGATGGTAATGGTAATTTTTCTGTTGGCAGGCAGAATTGGAACATGAAATTTAAGGATGCTACCTCTGCTGCTCAAGCAACGGCTGAGTTTGCAGAACATGCAAGCCTAGCTGCCAGAGCTGTTGTAGAACTTTCAAGGCAATATTGTGTTGATGATGGTGGTTCATGCCACTTAGGTTTCAAGGATGAATGGTTGGAACATGGGTAATCATATCCTGGAGATGGTAATGGTAATTTTTCTGTTGGCAGGCAGAATTGGAACATGAAATTTAAGGGATGCTACCTCTGCTGCCCAAGCAGCGGCTGAGTTTGTAGAACATGCAAGCCTAGCTGCCAGAGCTATTATAGAACTTTCAAGGCAATATAGTGTTGATAATGGTGGTTCATGCCACTTAGGTTTCAAGGATGAAAGGTTGGAACATGGGCAATCATTTCCTGGAGATGGTAATGGTAATTTTTCTATTGGCAGGCAGAATTGGAACATGATATTTAAGGATGCTACCTCTGCTGCTCAAGTATCGGCTTAGTTTGCAGAACATGCAAGCCTAGCTGCCAGAGCTGTTGTAGAACTTTCAAGGCAATATTGTGTTGATGATGGTGGTTCATGCCACTTAGGTTTCAAGGATGAAAGGGAACATGGGCAATCATTTCCTGGAGTTGGTAATAGTAATTTTTTTATTGGCAGGCTTAATTAGAACATGAAATTTAAGGATGCTACCTCTACTGCTCAAGAAGCGGCTGAGTTTGCAGAAAATGCAAGCCTAGCTGCCAGAGCTGTTGTAGAACTTTCAAGGCAATATTGTGTTGATGATGGTGGTTCATGCCACTTGGGTTTCAAGGATGAAGGGTTGGAACATGGGCAATCATTTCCTGGAGATGGTAATGGTAATTTTTCTATTGGCAGGCAGAATTGGAACATGAAATTTAAGGATGCTACCTCTGCTGCTCAAGCAGCGGCTGAGTTTGTAGAACAAGCAAGCCTAGCTGCCAGAGCTGTTATAGAACTAGTAAGGCAATATAGTGTTTATGATGGTGGTTCATGCCACTTAGGTTTCAAGGATGAAAGGTTGGAACATGGGCAATCATTTCCTGGAGATGGTAATGGTAATTTTTCTATTGGCAGGCAGAATTAGAACATGAAATTTAAGGATGCTACCTCTGCTGCTCAAGTAGCGACTGAATTTGCAGAACATGCAAGCCTAGCTACCAGAGCTGTTGTAGAACTTTCAAGGCAATATTGTGTTGATGATGGTGGTTCATGCGACTTAGGTTTCAGGGATGAAAGGTTGGAACATGGGAAATCATTTCCTGGAGATGGTAATGGTAATTTTTCTGTTGGCAGGCAGAATTGGAACATGAAATTTAAGGATGCTACCTCTGCTGCTCAAGTATCAGCTTAGTTTGCAGAACATGCAAGCCTAGCTGCCAGAGCTGTTGTAGAACTTTCAAGGCAATATTGTGTTGATGATGGTAATTCATGCCACTTAGGTTTGAAGGATGAAAGGTTGGAACATGGGCAATCATTTCCTGGAGGTGGTAATGGTAATTTTTCTATTGGCAGGCAGAATTAGAACATGAAATTTAAGGATGCTACCTCTACTGCTCAAGAAGCGGCTGAGTTTGCAGAACATGCAAGCCTAGCTGCCAGAGCTGTTGTAGAACTTTCAAGGCAATATTGTGTTGATGATGGTGATTCATGCCACTTAGGTTTGAAGGATGAAAGGTTGGAACATGGGCAATCATTTCCTGGAGATGGTAATGGTAATTTTTCTGTTGGCAGGCAGAATTGGAACATAAAATTGAAGGATGCTACCTCTGCTGCTCAAGCTGCGGCTGAGTTTGCAGAACATGCAAGCCTAGCTGCCAGAGCTGTTGTAGAACTTTCAAGGCAATATTGTGTTGATGATGGTGGTTCATGCCACTTACGTTTCAGGGATGAAAGGTTGGAACATGGGCAATCATTTCCTGGAGATGGTAATAGTAATTTTTCTATTGGCAGGCAGAATTAGAACATGAAATTTAAGGATGCTACCTCTACTGCTCAAGAAGCGGCTGAGTTTGCAGAACATGCAAGCCTAGCTGCCAGAGCTGTTGTAGAACTTTCAAGGCAATATTGTGTTGATGATGGTGATTCATGCCACTTAGGTTTCAAGGATGAAAGGTTGGAACATGGGCAATCATTTCCTGGAGATGGTAATGGTAATTTTTCTGTTGGCAGGCAGAATTGGAACATAAAATTGAAGGATGCTACCTCTGCTGCTCAAGCTGCGGCTGAGTTTGCAGAACATGCAAGCCTAGCTGCCAGAGCTGTTGTAGAACTTTCAAGGCAATATTGTGTTGATGATGGTGGTTCATGCCACTTACGTTTCAGGGATGAAAGGTTGGAACATGGGCAATCATTTCCTGGAGATGGTAATAGTAATTTTTCTATTGGCAGGCAGAATTAGAACATGAAATTTAAGGATGCTACCTCTACTGCTCAAGAAGCGGCTGAGTTTGCAGAACATGCAAGCCTAGCTGCCAGAGCTGTTGTAGAACTTTAAAGGCAATATTGTGTTGTTGATGGTGGTTCATGCCACTTAGGTTTCAAGGATGAAAGGTTGGAACATGGGCAATCATTTCCTGGAGATGGTAAAGGTAATTTTTCTGTTGGCAGGCAGAATTGGAACATGAAATTTAAGGATGCTACCTCTGCTGCTCAAGCAGCGGCTGAGTTTGCAGAACATGCAAGCCTAGCTGCCAGAGCTGTTGTAGAACGTTCAAGGCAATATTGTGTTGATGATGGTGGTTCATGCCACTTATGTTTCAAGGATGGAAGGTTGGATTATGGGCAATCATTTCCTGGAGATGGTAATTTTTCTATTGACAGGCAGAATTAGAATATGAAATTTAAGGATGCTACCTCTACTGCTCAAGAAGCGGCTGAGTTTGCAGAACATGCAAGCCTAGCTGCCAGAGCTGTTGTAGAACTTTCAAGGCAATATTGTGTTGATGATGGTGGTTCATGCCACTTAGGTTTCAAGGATGAAAGGATGGAACATGGGCAATCATTTCCTGGAGATGGTAATGGTAATTTTTCTATTGGCAGGCAGAATTGGAACATGATATTTAAGGATGCTACCTCTGCTGCTCAAGCAACTACTGAGTTTGCAGAACATGTAAGCCTAGCTGCCAGAGCAGTTGTAGAACTTTCAAGGAAATATTGTGTTGATGATGGTGATTCATGCCACTTAGGTTTGAAGGATGAAAGGTTGGAACATGGGCAATCATTTCCTGGAGGTGGTAATGGTAATTGTTCTGTTGGCAGGCAGAATTGGAACATAAAATTGAAGGATGCTACCTCTGCTGCTCAAGCTGCGACTGAGTTTGCAGAACATGCAAGCCTAGCTGCCAGAGCTGTTGTAGAACTTTCAAGGCAATATTATGTTGATGATGGTGATTCATGCCACTTAGGTTTCAAGAATAAAAGGTTGGAACATGGGCAATCATTTCCTGGAGATGGTAAATTTTCTATTGGCAGGCAGAATTGGATCATGAAATTTAAGGATGCTACCTCTGCTGCTCAATCAGCGGCTGAGTTTTCAGAACATGCAAACCTAGCTGCCAGAACTGTTGTAAACTTTCAAGGCAATATTGTGTTGATGATGGTGGTTCATACCACTTAGGTTTCAAGGATGAAAGGTTTAAACAAGGGCAGTCATTTCCTGGAGATGGTAATGGTAATTGTTCTATTGGTAGGTAGAATTGGAACATGAAATTTAATGATGCTACCTCTGCTGCTCAAGCAGCGACTGAGTTTGCAGAACATGCAAGCCTAGCTGCCAGAGCTGTTGTAGAACTTTCAAGGCAATATTGTGTTGATAATGGTGGTTCATGCCACTAAGGTTTCAAGGATGAAAGGTTGGAACATGGGCAAACATTTCCTGGAGATGGTAATGGTAATTTTTCTGTTGGTAGGTAGAATTGGAACATGAAATTTAATGATGCTACCTCTGCTGCACAAGCAGCAGCTGAGTTTGCAGAACATGCAACCTAGCTGCCAGAGCTGTTGTAGAACTTTCAAGGCAACATTATGTTGATAATGGTGGTTCATGCCAATTAGGTTTCAAGGATGAAAGGTTGGAACATGGGAAATCATTTCCTGGAGATGGTAATGGTAATTTTTCTGTTGGCAGGCAGAATTGGAACATGAAATTTATGGATGCTACCTCTGCTGCTCAAGCAGCGGCTGAGTTTGCAGAACATGCAAGCCTCGCTGCCAGAGCTGTTGTAGAACTTTAAAGGCAATATTGTGTTGATGATGGTGGTTCATGACACTTAGGTTTCAAGGATGAAAGGTTGGAACATGGGCAATCATTTCCTGGAGATGGTAATGGTAATTTTTCTGTTGGCAGGCAGAATTGGAACATGAAATTTAAGGATGCTACCTCTGCTGCTCAAGTATCAGCTTAGTTTGCAGAACATGCAAGCCTAGCTGCCAGAGCTGTTGTAGAACTTTCAAGGCAATATTGTGTTGATGATGGTAATTCATGCCACTTAGGTTTGAAGGATGAAAGGTTGGAACATGGGCAATCATTTCCTGGAGGTGGTAATGGTAATTTTTCTATTGGCAGGCAGAATTAGAACATGAAATTTAAGGATGCTACCTCTACTGCTCAAGAAGCGGCTGAGTTTGCAGAACATGCAAGCCTAGCTGCCAGAGCTGTTGTAGAACTTTCAAGGCAATATTGTGTTGATGATGGTGATTCATGCCACTTAGGTTTGAAGGATGAAAGGTTGGAACATGGGCAATCATTTCCTGGAGATGGTAATGGTAATTTTTCTGTTGGCAGGCAGAATTGGAACATAAAATTGAAGGATGCTACCTCTGCTGCTCAAGCTGCGGCTGAGTTTGCAGAACATGCAAGCCTAGCTGCCAGAGCTGTTGTAGAACTTTCAAGGCAATATTGTGTTGATGATGGTGGTTCATGCCACTTACGTTTCAGGGATGAAAGGTTGGAACATGGGCAATCATTTCCTGGAGATGGTAATAGTAATTTTTCTATTGGCAGGCAGAATTAGAACATGAAATTTAAGGATGCTACCTCTACTGCTCAAGAAGCGGCTGAGTTTGCAGAACATGCAAGCCTAGCTGCCAGAGCTGTTGTAGAACTTTAAAGGCAATATTGTGTTGATGATGGTGGTTCATGCCACTTAGGTTTCAAGGATGAAAGGTTGGAACATGGGCAATCATTTCCTGGAGATGGTAATGGTAATTTTTCTGTTGGCAGGCAGAATTGGAACATGAAATTTAAGGATGCTACCTCTGCTGCTCAAGCAGCGGCTGAGTTTGCAGAACATGCAAGCCTAGCTGCCAGAGCTGTTGTAGAACTTTCAAGGCAATATTGTGTTGATGATGGTGGTTCATGCCACTTATGTTTCAAGGATGGAAGGTTGGATTATGGGCAATCATTTCCTGGAGATGGTAATTTTTCTATTGACAGGCAGAATTAGAATATGAAATTTAAGGATGCTACCTCTACTGCTCAAGAAGCGGCTGAGTTTGCAGAACATGCAAGCCTAGCTGCCAGAGCTGTTGTAGAACTTTCAAGGCAATATTGTGTTGATGATGGTGGTTCATGCCACTTAGGTTTCAAGGATGAAAGGATGGAACATGGGCAATCATTTCCTGGAGATGGTAATGGTAATTTTTCTATTGGCAGGCAGAATTGGAACATGATATTTAAGGATGCTACCTCTGCTGCTCAAGCAACTACTGAGTTTGCAGAACATGTAAGCCTAGCTGCCAGAGCAGTTGTAGAACTTTCAAGGAAATATTGTGTTGATGATGGTGATTCATGCCACTTAGGTTTGAAGGATGAAAGGTTGGAACATGGGCAATCATTTCCTGGAGGTGGTAATGGTAATTGTTCTGTTGGCAGGCAGAATTGGAACATAAAATTAAAGGATGCTACCTCTGCTGCTCAAGCTGCGACTGAGTTTGCAGAACATGCAAGCCTAGCTGCCAGAGCTGTTGTAGAACTTTCAAGGCAATATTATGTTGATGATGGTGATTCATGCCACTTAGGTTTCAAGAATAAAAGGTTGGAACATGGGCAATCATTTCCTGGAGATGGTAAATTTTCTATTGGCAGGCAGAATTGGATCATGAAATTTAAGGATGCTACCTCTGCTGCTCAATCAGCGGCTGAGTTTTCAGAACATGCAAACCTAGCTGCCAGAACTGTTGTAAACTTTCAAGGCAATATTGTGTTGATGATGGTGGTTCATACCACTTAGGTTTCAAGGATGAAAGGTTTAAACAAGGGCAGTCATTTCCTGGAGATGGTAATGGTAATTGTTCTATTGGTAGGTAGAATTGGAACATGAAATTTAATGATGCTACCTCTGCTGCTCAAGCAGCGACTGAGTTTGCAGAACATGCAAGCCTAGCTGCCAGAGCTGTTGTAGAACTTTCAAGGCAATATTGTGTTGATAATGGTGGTTCATGCCACTAAGGTTTCAAGGATGAAAGGTTGGAACATGGGCAAACATTTCCTGGAGATGGTAATGGTAATTTTTCTGTTGGTAGGTAGAATTGGAACATGAAATTTAATGATGCTACCTCTGCTGCACAAGCAGCAGCTGAGTTTGCAGAACATGCAACCTAGCTGCCAGAGCTGTTGTAGAACTTTCAAGGCAACATTATGTTGATAATGGTGGTTCATGCCAATTAGGTTTCAAGGATGAAAGGTTGGAACATGGGAAATCATTTCCTGGAGATGGTAATGGTAATTTTTCTGTTGGCAGGCAGAATTGGAACATGAAATTTATGGATGCTACCTCTGCTGCTCAAGCAGCGGCTGAGTTTGCAGAACATGCAAGCCTAGCTGCCAGAGCTGTTGTAGAACTTTCAAGGCAATATTGTGTTGATGATGGTGGTTCATGACACTTAGGTTTCAAGGATGAAAGGTTGGAACATGGGAAATCATTTCCTGGAGATGGTAATGGTAATTTTTCTGTTGGCAGGCAGAATTGGAACATGAAATTTAAGGATGCTACCTCTGCTGCTCAAGTATCAGCTTAGTTTGCAGAACATGCAAGCCTAGCTGCCAGAGCTGTTGTAGAACTTTCAAGGCAATATTGTGTTGATGATGGTAATTCATGCCACTTAGGTTTGAAGGATGAAAGGTTGGAACATGGGCAATCATTTCCTGGAGGTGGTAATGGTAATTTTTCTATTGGCAGGCAGAATTAGAACATGAAATTTAAGGATGCTACCTCTACTGCTCAAGAAGCGGCTGAGTTTGCAGAACATGCAAGCCTAGCTGCCAGAGCTGTTGTAGAACTTTCAAGGCAATATTGTGTTGATGATGGTGATTCATGCCACTTAGGTTTGAAGGATGAAAGGTTGGAACATGGGCAATCATTTCCTGGAGATGGTAATGGTAATTTTTCTGTTGGCAGGCAGAATTGGAACATAAAATTGAAGGATGCTACCTCTGCTGCTCAAGCTGCGGCTGAGTTTGCAGAACATGCAAGCCTAGCTGCCAGAGCTGTTGTAGAACTTTCAAGGCAATATTGTGTTGATGATGGTGGTTCATGCCACTTACGTTTCAGGGATGAAAGGTTGGAACATGGGCAATCATTTCCTGGAGATGGTAATAGTAATTTTTCTATTGGCAGGCAGAATTAGAACATGAAATTTAAGGATGCTACCTCTACTGCTCAAGAAGCGGCTGAGTTTGCAGAACATGCAAGCCTAGCTGCCAGAGCTGTTGTAGAACTTTAAAGGCAATATTGTGTTGATGATGGTGGTTCATGCCACTTAGGTTTCAAGGATGAAAGGTTGGAACATGGGCAATCATTTCCTGGAGATGGTAATGGTAATTTTTCTGTTGGCAGGCAGAATTGGAACATGAAATTTAAGGATGCTACCTCTGCTGCTCAAGCAGCGGCTGAGTTTGCAGAACATGCAAGCCTAGCTGCCAGAGCTGTTGTAGAACGTTCAAGGCAATATTGTGTTGATGATGGTGGTTCATGCCACTTATGTTTCAAGGATGGAAGGTTGGATTATGGGCAATCATTTCCTGGAGATGGTAATTTTTCTATTGACAGGCAGAATTAGAATATGAAATTTAAGGATGCTACCTCTACTGCTCAAGAAGCGGCTGAGTTTGCAGAACATGCAAGCCTAGCTGCCAGAGCTGTTGTAGAACTTTCAAGGCAATATTGTGTTGATGATGGTGGTTCATGCCACTTAGGTTTCAAGGATGAAAGGATGGAACATGGGCAATCATTTCCTGGAGATGGTAATGGTAATTTTTCTATTGGCAGGCAGAATTGGAACATGATATTTAAGGATGCTACCTCTGCTGCTCAAGCAACTACTGAGTTTGCAGAACATGTAAGCCTAGCTGCCAGAGCAGTTGTAGAACTTTCAAGGAAATATTGTGTTGATGATGGTGATTCATGCCACTTAGGTTTGAAGGATGAAAGGTTGGAACATGGGCAATCATTTCCTGGAGGTGGTAATGGTAATTGTTCTGTTGGCAGGCAGAATTGGAACATAAAATTGAAGGATGCTACCTCTGCTGCTCAAGCTGCGACTGAGTTTGCAGAACATGCAAGCCTAGCTGCCAGAGCTGTTGTAGAACTTTCAAGGCAATATTATGTTGATGATGGTGATTCATGCCACTTAGGTTTCAAGAATAAAAGGTTGGAACATGGGCAAACATTTCCTGGAGATGGTAAATTTTCTATTGGCAGGCAGAATTGGATCATGAAATTTAAGGATGCTACCTCTGCTGCTCAATCAGCGGCTGAGTTTTCAGAACATGCAAACCTAGCTGCCAGAACTGTTGTAAACTTTCAAGGCAATATTGTGTTGATGATGGTGGTTCATACCACTTAGGTTTCAAGGATGAAAGGTTTAAACAAGGGCAGTCATTTCCTGGAGATGGTAATGGTAATTGTTCTATTGGTAGGTAGAATTGGAACATGAAATTTAATGATGCTACCTCTGCTGCTCAAGCAGCGACTGAGTTTGCAGAACATGCAAGCCTAGCTGCCAGAGCTGTTGTAGAACTTTCAAGGCAATATTGTGTTGATAATGGTGGTTCATGCCACTAAGGTTTCAAGGATGAAAGGTTGGAACATGGGCAAACATTTCCTGGAGATGGTAATGGTAATTTTTCTGTTGGTAGGTAGAATTGGAACATGAAATTTAATGATGCTACCTCTGCTGCACAAGCAGCAGCTGAGTTTGCAGAACATGCAACCTAGCTGCCAGAGCTGTTGTAGAACTTTCAAGGCAACATTATGTTGATAATGGTGGTTCATGCCAATTAGGTTTCAAGGATGAAAGGTTGGAACATGGGAAATCATTTCCTGGAGATGGTAATGGTAATTTTTCTGTTGGCAGGCAGAATTGGAACATGAAATTTATGGATGCTACCTCTGCTGCTCAAGCAGCGGCTGAGTTTGCAGAACATGCAAGCCTAGCTGCCAGAGCTGTTGTAGAACTTTCAAGGAAATATTGTGTTGATGATGGTGGTTCATGACACTTAGGTTTCAAGGATGAAAGGTTGGAACATGGGAAATCATTTCCTGGAGATGGTAATGGTAATTTTTCTGTTGGCAGGCAGAATTGGAACATGAAATTTAAGGATGCTACCTCTGCTGCTCAAGTATCAGCTTAGTTTGCAGAACATGCAAGCCTAGCTGCCAGAGCTGTTGTAGAACTTTCAAGGCAATATTGTGTTGATGATGGTAATTCATGCCACTTAGGTTTGAAGGATGAAAGGTTGGAACATGGGCAATCATTTCCTGGAGGTGGTAATGGTAATTTTTCTATTGGCAGGCAGAATTGGAACATGAAATTTAAGGATGCTACCTCTGCTGCTCAAGCAGCGGCTGAGTTTGCAGAACATGCAAGCCTAGCTGCCAGAGCTGTTGTAGAACTTTCAAGGCAATATTGTGTTGATGATGGTGGTTCATGCCACTTAGGTTTCAAGGATGAAAGGTTGGAACATGGGCAATCATTTCCTGGAGATGGTAATGGTAATTTTTCTGTTGGCAGGCAGAATTGGAACATGAAATTTAAGGATGCTACCTCTGCTGCTCAAGCAGCGGCTGAGTTTGCAGAACATGCAAGCCTAGCTGCCAGAGCTGTTGTAGAACTTTCAAGGCAATATTGTGTTGATGATGGTGGTTCATGCCACTTAGGTTTCAAGGATGAAAGGTTGGAACATGGGCAATCATTTCCTAGAGATGGTAATAGTAATTTTTCTGTTGGCAGGCAGAATTGGAACATGAAATTTAAGGATGCTACCTCTGCTGCTCAAGCAGCGGCTGAGTTTGCAGAACATGCAAGCCTAGCTGCCAGAGCTGTTGTAGAACTTTCAAGGCAATATTGTGTTGATGATGGTGGTTCATGCCACTTAGGTTTCAAGGATGAAAGGTTGGAACATGGGCAATCATTTCCTGGAGATGGTAATGGTAATTTTTCTGTTGGCAGGCAGAATTGGAACATGAAATTTAAGGATGCTACCTCTGCTGCTCAAGCAGCGGCTGAGTTTGCAGAACATGCAAGCCTAGCTGCCAGAGCTGTTGTAGAACTTTCAAGGCAATATTGTGTTGATGATGGTGGTTCATGCCACTTAGGTTTCAAGGATGAAAGGTTGGAACATGGGCAATCATTTCCTGGAGATGGTAATGGTAATTTTTCTGTTGGCAGGCAGAATTGGAACATGAAATTTAAGGATGCTACCTCTGCTGCTCAAGCAGCGGCTGAGTTTGCAGAACATGCAAGCCTAGCTGCCAGAGCTGTTGTAGAACTTTCAAGGCAATATTGTGTTGATGATGGTGGTTCATGCCACTTAGGTTTCAAGGATGAAAGGTTGGAACATGGGCAATCATTTCCTGGAGATGGTAATGGTAATTTTTCTGTTGGCAGGCAGAATTGGAACATGAAATTTAAGGATGCTACCTCTGCTGCTCAAGCAGCGGCTGAGTTTGCAGAACATGCAAGCCTAGCTGCCAGAGCTGTTGTAGAACTTTCAAGGCAATATTGTGTTGATGATGGTGGTTCATGCCACTTAGGTTTCAAGGATGAAAGGTTGGAACATGGGCAATCATTTCCTGGAGATGGTAATGGTAATTTTTCTGTTGGCAGGCAGAATTGGAACATGAAATTTAAGGATGCTACCTCTGCTGCTCAAGCAGCGGCTGAGTTTGCAGAACATGCAAGCCTAGCTGCCAGAGCTGTTGTAGAACTTTCAAGGCAATATTGTGTTGATGATGGTGGTTCATGCCACTTAGGTTTCAAGGATGAAAGGTTGGAACATGGGCAATCATTTCCTGGAGATGGTAATGGTAATTTTTCTGTTGGCAGGCAGAATTGGAACATGAAATTTAAGGATGCTACCTCTGCTGCTCAAGCAGCGGCTGAGTTTGCAGAACATGCAAGCCTAGCTGCCAGAGCTGTTGTAGAACTTTCAAGGCAATATTGTGTTGATGATGGTGGTTCATGCCACTTAGGTTTCAAGGATGAAAGGTTGGAACATGGGCAATCATTTCCTGGAGATGGTAATGGTAATTGTTCTATTGGCAGGCAGAATTGGAACATGAAATTTAAGGATGCTACCTCTGCTGCTCAAGCAGCGGCTGAGTTTATAGAACATGCAAGCCTCGCTTCCAAAGATGTTGTAGAACTTTCAAGGCAATATTGTGTTGATGATGGTGGTTCATGCCACTTAGGTTTCTAGGATGAAAGGTTGGAACATAGGCAATCATTTCCTGGAGATCGTAATGGTAATTTTTCTGTTGGCAAGAAGAATTGGAACATGAAATTTAATGATGCTACCTCTGCTGCTCAAGCAGCGGCTGAGTTTGCAGAACATGCAAGCCTAGCTGCCAGAGCTGTTGTAGAACTTTCAAGGCAATATTGTGTTGATGATGGTGGTTCATGCCACTTAGGTTTCAAGGATGAAAGGTTGGAACATGGGACAATCATTTCCTGGAGATGGTAATGGTAATTTTTCTGTTGGCAGGCAGAATTGGAACATGAAATTTAAGGATGCTACCTCTGCTGCTCAAGCAGCGGCTGAGTTTGCAGAACATGCAAGCCTAGCTGCCAGAGCTGTTGTAGAACTTTCAAGGCAATATTGTGTTGATGATGGTGGTTCATGCCACTTAGGTTTCAAGGATGAAAGGTTGGAACATGGGCAATCATTTCCTGGAGATGGTAATGGTAATTTTTCTGTTGGCAGGCAGAATTGGAACATGAAATTTAAGGATGCTACCTCTGCTGCTCAAGCAGCGGCTGAGTTTGCAGAACATGCAAGCCTAGCTGCCAGAGCTGTTGTAGAACTTTCAAGGCAATATTGTGTTGATGATGGTGGTTCATGCCACTTAGGTTTCAAGGATGAAAGGTTGGAACATGGGCAATCATTTCCTGGAGATGGTAATGGTAATTTTTCTGTTGGCAGGCAGAATTGGAACATGAAATTTAAGGATGCTACCTCTGCTGCTCAAGCAGCGGCTGAGTTTGCAGAACATGCAAGCCTAGCTGCCAGAGCTGTTGTTATAGAACTTTCAAGGCAATATTGTGTTGATGATGGTGGTTCATGCCACTTAGTTTTCTAGGATGAAAGGTTGGAACATAGGCAATCATTTCCTGAAGATGGTAATGGTAAATTTTCTGTTGGCCGGCAGAATTGGAACATGAAATTTAAGGATGCTACCTCTGCTGCTCAAGCAGCGGATGAGTTTGCAGAACATGCAAGCCTAGCTGCCAGAGCTGTTGTAGAACTTTAAAGGCAATATTGCATTGATGATGGTGGTTCATGCCACTTAGGTTTCAAGGATGAAAGGTTGGAACATGGACAATCATTTCCTAGAGATGGTAATGGTAATTTTTTTGTTGGTAGGCAAAATTGGAACATGTAATTTAAGGATGCTACCTCTGCTGCTCAAGCAGGGGCTAAGTTTGCAGAACATGCAGGCCTAACTGCCATAGATGTTGTAGAACTTTCAAGGCAATATTGTGTTGATGATGGTGGTTCATGCCACTTAGGTTTCAAGGATGAAAGGTTGGAACATAGGCAATCATTTCCTGGAGATGGTAATGGTAATTTTTCTGTTGGCAGGCAGAATTGGAACATGAAATTTAAGGATGCTACCTCTGCTGCTCAAGCAGCGGCTGAGTTTGAAGAACATGCAGGCCTAGCTGCCAGAGCTGTTTTAGAACTTTCAAGGCAATATTGTGTTGATGATGGTGGTTCATGCCACTTAGGTTTCAAGGATGAAAGGTTGGAACATGGGCAATCATTTCCTGGAGATGGTAATGGTAATTTTTCTGTTGGCAGGCAGAATTGGAACATGAAATTTAAGGATGCTACCTCTGCTGCTCAAGCAGCGGCTGAGTTTGCAGAACATGCAAGCCTAGCTGCCAGAGCTGTTGTAGAACTTTCAAGGCAATATTGTGTTGAGGATGGTGGTTCATGCCACTTAGGTTTCAAGGATGAAAGGCTGGAACATAGGCTATCATTTCCTGAAGATGGTAATGGTAAATTTTCTGTTGGCCGGCAGAATTGGAACATGAAATTTAAGGATGCTACCTCTGCTGCTCAAGCAGCGGATGAGTTTGCAGAACATGCAAGCCTAGCTGCCAGAGCTGTTGTAGAACTTTAAAGGCAATATTGCATTGATGATGGTGGTTCATGCCACTTAGGTTTCTAGGATGAAAGGTTGTAACATGGGCAATCATTTCCTAGAGATGGTAATGGTAACTTTTCTGTTGGCAGGCAGAATTGGAACATGAAATTTAAGGATGCTACATCTGCTGCTCAAGCAGCGGCTGAGTTTGCAGAACATGCAGGCCTAGCTGCCAGAGCTGTTGTAGAACTTTCAAGGCAATATTGTGTTGATGATGGTGGTTCATGCCACTTAGGTTTCTAGGATGAAAGGTTGGAACATGGGCAATCATTTCCTAGAGATGTTAATGGTAATTTGTCTGTTGGCAGGCAGAATTGGAACATGAAATTTAAGGATGCTACCTCTGCTGCTCAAGCAGCGGCTGAGTTTGCAGAACATGCAGGCCTAGCTGCCAGAGCTGTTGTAGAACTTTCAAGGCAATATTGTGTTGATGATGGTGGTTCATTGCACTTAGGTTTCAAGGATGAAAGGCTGGAATATGGGCAATCATTTCCTGGAGACGGTAATGGTAATTTTTCTGTTGGCAGGCAGAATTGGAACATGAAATTTAAGGATGCTACCTCTGCTGCTCAAGCAGCGGCTGAGTTTGCAGAACATGCAAGCCTAGCTGCCAGAGGCTGTTGTAGAACTTTCAAGGCAATATTGTGTTGATGATGGTGGTTCATGCCACTTAGGTTTCAAGGATGAAAGGTTGGAACATGGGCAATCATTTCCTGGAGATGGTAATGGTAATTTTTCTGTTGGTAGGCAGAATTGGAACATGAAATTTAAGGATGCTACCTCTGCTGCTCAAGCAGCGGCTGAGTTTGCAGAGCATGCAAGCCTAGCTGCCAGAGCTGTTGTAGAACTTTAAAGGCAATATTGTTTTGATGATGGTGATTCATGCCACTTAGGTTTCAAGGATGAAAGGTTGGAACATGGGCAATCATTTCCTGGAGATAGTAATGGTAAATTTTCAGTTGGCAGGCAGAATTGGAACATGAAATTTAAGGATGCTACCTCTACTGCTCAAGCATCGGCTGAGTTTGCAGCACTTATCTTGGTAGACTTGGAACATGAAATTTAAGGATGCTACCTCTACTGCTCACGCCCCAAACCTAGGAGCGAGACAAGCACCCGGTGCCTCACCTAACCTGGCGTACCAAATTGCGACTAAGGGACTCTGAACACATAATGTCATACTTTGGCCATGGGGCCACCTTGCAAGACAATTTGCGAAGCAAAATATAAAACTGAATGGAAACTAGCGCTAACTAAACATCAATATAAAGCTAGGCTGAAAAGGCCGTCATAGCTACTACAGCTGACAAACCACCAAATTATACATACCAGGCCTACAAACCCAACATACTGCACTAACCAACAGGATATGTCTACAAGCCTCTACTGATAGATGTACTATGATCGGAACAGGGCCCCGACCTACCCATAACATATATACAGATATACATAAGATGTACACAACACTCTAGACCTGGCAACTCCGAAAGGCGTGGAGCTTACCGATCAGGCTGAACTCGGGAAACACCTACTGAGGAGATCTACTCGTCTGTCTATCTGAACCTGCATGCATGAAATGCAGCGTCCCCGGAAAAGGGACGTCAGTACGAAATAATGTACCGAGTATGTAAGGCAATAACATAACTGAAAATCGAAACTGAACTGATAATATAATAACTGGAAGTAACTGGGAGTCAAAGATGATCTGGAGATATACTTACCTGCTGATACTGACTCAACTCCTTCAATGTAGTAAGTAAAATAATTGTACGGCCTTATAAGGCTCGGTATATATAACTGCTGTGCCATAGTAGGCTCGCTCATAGGCGCTCGGCCATACTAGGCTATGTATCTCGACCATGCTGGGCTCGCTCATAGGCGCTCGGCCACAGTAGGCTCGGTATATAACTTTCCATCTGATCAGAGGTTGCCCAATAGGGGCCTGCCCATCGATTATAGCTCGATGGTAATGAAAATACTGTAATACTGTATATATAGGCTTGCTGCTCTCTTGACTGGAAGAAGACAATACTAAAATTGAATATAGAGTCTCGATAAGGAATAATATTGTAACTTATGAGACTAGAATAGTGTGAATAAATTCATGAATATGAACTTCTCTTTTTGTCTCATTACTAACACATGTAGCTACGAGATCATGCCAAAATGAAGGAAGGCTTAGCCTTAACATACCTTATCACAATCTTTCCAATCACCAAGTTGAACTCACCTCTTTGCACCTTAATCTACAAGAACGATAATAATACTATCGTTAAGTTACGAAAGGTACAACTATCGCACAACGAACGACAAACTTATTTTGTATTAAAACGGGCAGCATCTCCCCTATAATCCTTACTTCCTCCAAATTCAAGATAACACCAACAATACAAGAACAGAACAATAACAACATATATACATCATTTTCCAGCCCTATATACACCATCAAATACTACAAAACAGCCCAACACACCCCAATCTCTTCGTACACAAAACGACCACCGTAGTAGTGTCAAACGACCCGAAAATATTATGACGAACGACCAGCCAACCACCCTACATTTATATGGTGTTTATAAACCCCCTTCCTCCTCCAAAACTCCACAAAATAGTAGTAAAACACGCAGCCCAACAGCAACACAAAACAGTCCACAAAACAGTCCGCTACAAGTGAATAACTCGAACTCACGGCTTCCGATCACCGTCCCGTGAGTTCTTACAAGTATAGAACGACTTACCATGAATTTACAGAAGAAAAATTGGATGAAAGAGAGAAGTAAACTCACCTTATTTGTTGGATAACTCAGCTCTTATCTTGGTTCTTCAAACTCTAGGTTTTACCTCCAATTGGAACTTGAAAGGGAGAGAAAATCAATTAGGGTTTGTGGGAAATTTTTGGGAGGATTCTTTGCAGAGCTTATGTCTGGTTATTATGCTCTATTTTAAGTCTAATATATGAAGAAAATAGGCCCTTAAAAGGCCTCTTTGGACGACCCGAAATGGCCCATTTTTGGGCTTTCATTTAAGCAAGTAGGTGACACACCTACTTGTCACCTAGCAGCTTGCGCAGTATCGCACAAATGCCCATATCTTTCTACTCCAATGTCGTATTGACAAACGGTTTAATGCGTTGGAAAATAGACTCATAGATCTTTAATTTGATGGGTGGAACACCCCATAACTCTAAGTATATTGGGAGAAAATCGCAGTTACATTTGACCCAAAATTTCAGTAAAACTTATGAGTGTAACTTGTGATGACTTTCATCGACTTTTGTTCCACAACTCGCTTGACATTAAAACATAACACACGGATGTCATACGACTAATATAAATCATAACATAATCTCCTTATCATGTTAATCACCCTAGTCTCACCCCAAAGGTACATGTTATAACATTCCCAACTTGTCGACTTTCGACGAAACATTGTTTTATTTAATTGCTTTAGCTTCTGAACTGTCCAACCCTCTTTGTACTTGTTGTTCATGATCTTCAATATTTGTAACCTCAGAGGTAACATGATTAACTTACTTTATATACTTTTAAATATTATCTCATTTTTGGTCCTACATTAGTTTGCTTACGACGCATTTTTACGTACGAAAATATAGGGTGTAACATCACTCCCCCTTGGGAACATTCGTCCTCGAATGTTTACTCTTAGAGACTTTGGAAAATTTTGCCAAAGTATCCTTCGTACACTAGGTTAAAACCAACCTGCACGTAGCCAGAAACATACTATGCATGCCACATATGGCCAATCTTTATAAATAGCAGCAATTTGCCTCACCGACCGTAAATCATAAATATTGAAAGTGAAAAATAAAAGCTTACCTGATGACCTGCTAGCCTACATAGAGCTATGTTGTAGCGTCCCATCTCGAACCATATCTTCAGTTTGAAATAGGTGGGGGTATTTAGACTTCATTTCTTCCTCCGATTCCCACGTCATCTCTTCTACATTCTTGCTCCTCCATAAAACCTTTACGGAAGCTACCTCCTTATTTCGTAGATTGCGGATTTGTCGGTCTAGGATGGCAACTGGAATTTCCTCGTATGACAAGTCCTCTGTAATCTGTACATCATCCGTGGGCACCACTCGGGTAGGATCGCCAATGCACTTCCGTAGCATAGATACGTGAAAAACCGGATGGACAGACTCCAATTCTGAGGGCAACTCTAACTCATAAGCTACTTGGCCCACTCTCCGAATGATCCTATAAGGCCCAATATACCGTGGGCTAAGCTTGCCTTTCTTGCCAAACCTCATCACGCCCTTCATAGGTGATACCTTTAAGAATACCCAGTCATTAATCCTGAACTCTAAGTCTCGTCGCCGCACGTCAGAATATGACTTCTGACGACTCTGAGCTGTCAACAGTCGCTCCCGGATAAGCTTTACTTTCTCTATGGCCTGTTGAACCAGGTCTGGCCCATATAACCCAGATTCCCCAACATCAAACCACCCTATAGGAGATCTGCACTTACGCCCATACAAAGCCTCGTACGGAGCCATCTGAATACTGGAGTGGTAACTGTTATTATATGCAAACTCGACAAGAGGTAGATGTTCATCCCAACTTCTTTTAAAATCCAACACACATACTCGTAACATATCCTCGAGCGTCTGAATTGTGCGCTCGGCTTGTCCATCAGTCTGTGGATGAAAAGCTGTGCTGAGATTCACCTGAGTCCCTAGACCTCTCTGAAATGACCTCCAAAAATGTGCTGTAAACTGAGCCCCACGGTCAGATATAATAGAAACTGGTACTCCGTGTAGCCGCACTATCTCCTTAATATATAACTTGGCATAATCTTCTGCTGTATATGTAGATCTGACCGGTAGGAAGTGAGCTGATTTCGTGAGCCTATCGACTATCACCCATATGGAATCGAACTTACGATTAGAACGAGGTAAACCCGTGATAAAGTCCATGTTTATCGCCTCCCATTTCCATGTCGGGATCTCTATAGTCTGCATTAGCCCTCCAGGCTTCTGGTGCTCTATCTTCACTTGCTGGCAACTAGTACATTGGGCGACAAACTCAGCAATGTTCTTCTTCATATCATTCCACCAGTACACATCCTTAATGTCATGATACATCTTCGTCGACCCAGGATGGATGGAATACCATGAATAATGTGCCTCTGACATAATCCTGTCTCGTAGCCCTGCTACATCTGGAACACACAAACGACCCCTATATCTGAGAACCCCATCTCCCTTTAGCTCTAACAGTGGTTTCTTCTGCTGCGGAACTCGCTCTCTCAGCTCGACCAACTCTGGGTCCTCGTACTGCCTTTCCTTGACTTCCGCTATGAGGGATGATTTTGTAGTGTTTTGGAGTACAACTCCACCATCCTCAGAATCTACTAACCGAACCCCCAACGAAGACAATTGATGAATCTCTCTAGCTAATTGTCTTTTCTCGGGATCTACATGTGCTAAGCTACCCATAGATCGACGACTTAATGCATCTGCTACAACATTAGCTTTCCCTGGATGGTAGAGAATGTTAACATCGTAATCTTTCAATAACTCAAGCCATCGCCTCTGTCGCAAATTCAACTCTTTCTGCTTGAAGATATATTGTAGGCTTTTATGATCAGTAAATACATCAACATGAACACCATATAAATAATGCCGCCATATCTTAAGTGCATGGACAACCGCAGCTAACTCGAGGTCGTGGGTCGGATAATTCCTCTCGTGCTTCCTCAACTGCCTTGAAGCATACGCAATTACCTTCCCATGTTGCATCAGGACACATCCTAACCCGACACCTGATGCATCACAATACACGGCATAACCCTCTAGACCCTCTGGAAGTGTTAGAACTGGAGCTGAGGTCAACCTGTTCTTAAGCTCTTGGAAACTCCGCTCACAAGCCTCTGTCCATTGAAACTTAGTTTCTTTCTGTGTCAACTTCGTCAATGGTGCCGAAAGGGAAGAAAAACCCTCTACGAACCTCCGATAGTATCCTGCTAAGCCTAGAAAGCTACGAACCTCTGTCGGAGTGGTAGGTCTAGGCCAATATTTCACGGCCTCAATCTTCTGAGTGTCCACCTTTATCCCTTCATCTGATACAATATGCCCCAAGAATGCTACAGACTTCAACCAGAACTCACATTTAGAAAACTTAGCATACAACTTACGATCACGGAGGGTTTGGAGTACCGCTCGCAGGTGGTCCGCATGCTCATCCTCTGAACGGGAATAAACCAGAATATCATCAATAAATACTATCACGAACAGATCTAAAAATGGCCGGAATAGGCTATTCATCAAGTCCATAAATACAGCGGGTGCATTAGTCAACCCGAAGGACATGACAAGGAACTCGAAGTGGCCATATCGGGTCCTGAAGGCTGTCTTCGGAATATCTTTTTCCCGAACTCTGACCTGGTGGTACCCCGACCTCAAATCTATCTTTGAAAAGCATCTATCCCCCTGCAACTGATCAAACAAGTCATCGATCCTTGGAAGTGGATACTTATTCTTAATAGTTACCTTGTTCAGCTGCCTATAATCGATACACATCCTCAGCGAGCCGTCTTTCTTCCGCACAAATAGTACTGGTGCACCCCAAGGTGAGGTACTGGGCCTGATGTAACCTTTCTCCAGCAAATCTTTTAACTGCTCCTTCAACTCCTTCAATTCGCCAGGTGCCATTCTATACGGAGGGACGGATATTGGTTGAGTTCCTGGAAGCAAATCGATGCTAAAATCAATCTCTCGCTCTGGAGGAATACCTGGAAGCTCATCTGGAAACACATCTGCATACTCTTTGACTACGGGAATAGACTGAAGTGTAGGTATCTCAGCATCTGCATCTCTAACTCGCACAATATGATAAATGCACCCTTTTGCGATCATTTTCCTTGCCTTCAGATAGGAAATAAACCTACCTCTGGGTGTTGGTGTATTACCTACCCATTCAAGGACTGGCTCACCCGGAAAATGAAATCTGGCTGCCTTTGCTCGGCAATCAACTGTGGCATAGCAAGCTGCCAACCAGTCCATGCCCATGATAGCATCAAAATCCATCA